>NC_133815.1:21763779-22068779 GCF_043250625.1 Sebastes fasciatus
ACTCTTGGTTAAGGTTAGTCATTTACCTTGAATAGTTAAGGTTAGGCATTTACCTTGAATAGTTAAGGTTAGGCATTTACCTTGAATAGTTAAGGTTAGGCATTTACCTTGAATAGTTAAGGTTAGGCATTGACCTTGAATAGTTAAGGTTAGGCATTTACCTTGAATAGTTAAGGTTAGGCATTGACCTTGAATAGTTAAGGTTAGGCATTTACCTTGAATAGTTAAGGTTAGGCATTGACCTTGAATAGTTAAGGTTAGGCATTTACCTTGAATAGTTAAGGTTAGGCATTTACCTTGAATAGTTAAGGTTAGGTATTGACCTTGAATAGTTAAGGTTAGGAAAGGCAGCAAGTCTCGTGAGACTTTTTGCACATTTTTGCAAGTTTTCACAATTTGCGGATGACCTTCTAGACACAGCCCTTTGGTACAGTCTATGGATGAGACATAGGGTGTTTTCACACTCGGCCCTTTCAGCCCTCCGAAAGAACTCAGAGCGATTAGTCAGCATTTTTTGCGTACATGTGAACACCCCCAAAAGAACTGAATCTGCATCAGTCCTGCTCCCAAATGCTTGTTATGATTGTAATAATTAATGACGAAACACATAAATAATTGCATTGATTTCACAAGCAGGACATCCTAAAACACCGCAAAACACCGGTGGCAGCAACTCGACCAAAGCGCTGCATTTTCCATATACACCACTCAGATGTTTATGGGCTTCATGAATTTATTTCATATGAGACTGCAAGTATAAGGTCCGAGCTCCAGAGGAACTATAGTATGAACAGAGAGAGGACTGAGGCCCCATTAGAGCTGAAGTGAACCAGAAAGTGAACTGAGTCGTCTTTCAAATGAACTGACAATGTGAACGCAAAAATAACTGAGCCCCTTTTCTGTCGGTCCCCTTTTTGGTCCACTTTAAGAGGACTGAGTTTGGTTCGTTTAAAGAGGACTACATGCGAAAACACCCATATTCACTTCCAGTTGCAAACTGACTTTAGTTAGGTGATGGCACAAAAAAGACGTGTTCAGATTTAGGGAAAGATCATGATGGAAAGTACTGAGAGTTAAGTGTTAATAAGATAAGAAGCTGAATAATTTACAACTTTGTGCAATGATATTGTAGCTGTTTATGATTACAACCCTACACACGCTATGTGTTGCCCCACCGATTCTTTGCAACACCACGCAAGTCCAGTGGCAGTCACACCACACTGCGTCTTTCCAGACTGCTGCAATGACACATAAAAGTCAAATTTCCAAATTAAATTTTGTAGCAAAAAAAAAATCAATTTGTGTTGATGGAGACAGGTATTGTGAAGTGGTTAAATTAAAATGACATCAAATTAGAAAGTGATTTCAAACCTTAAGTCAGGCAATTAACCTATACTGTGCTTTGAAATATTAACTGAACCACCTGGACCTTTTTTCCCTGTTTAATAATGAAAGAGGTCTATGAAAACATTCACACAGTGCTGTGACCCTTTAGTAATATTCTTAAAGAACTCTAATCGGAGTGCATCACTCAGTCTAATGAAATGTTAGCATTATCAGTGACAAGTCGTATTAATATAGAGCCTAAACCTTCCCTTTTCCTCTGCAGTGTGGTGTGTGTGCTGCAGTGAGGTTAACCCGGCATGTGGGCTTTTTGTTACACAAAAGCTGACCCAAAGTAAAATGTAGTCTTGCCTTGGGTGCTTTTGATGTCCTTATTTGAACCTGTCACGGTGACTATGTGGGCCCCGGGCAAATATAGCCAGTGTCCTCAGGCAGAGTAAACAACGCGCTACTGTCCACCCCCAAACACACTTGTTTTCACATATAAAGAAACCTCACGGCGTCTGTCTGTTTGGTTTAAAGCCACATATTAAATGTAATGTTTCTTATTTGTGTGGCATGTGAACACGGCGTGCGCTGTGTCCCAGCAGGGGAATCGCCTGGTTTCCTTCCTCAAAGTTCGACTTGTCTGTAGCTGCCTAATAACAACACTTTGGGTGTGATGTAGCGCTTCTAAAAGTGAACTGTTGGAAAAAAGCATTTGGCTTTACTTTGAGCTCTCTAAAAAAAGTTGCACTTGGGGATCCAGTGAGCCATGACTCTTCATTTTGCTTTGTGTTCATCCCCCCCCAAACAATGACATCGTCTATCTAAAGCGCTGCTCTGCACAAGTACCTCCATTCTGACCTCTAATTGGCGAGGCAGTATGCGCCAGAGGGGACATTACACTGCATTCCTAAATGACTACTCTGGGCCACTGCACAGGACATTTAGTTAAAGTTGGTCATTCTGCCGTTCCCTGGAGAGCCGGTAAAGAGTTTGCCACATTGCCGGGGAAGAAAGTGCAAAGACGTACAATGTGCTGTAGATGACAGGATTCCGCTGTGAGGTCCCTGGATGCAGTCAAGATGGCATGCCGCACAGCATGGAGCCAAGTAATGCCCCACTGCATCTGGCTAATAAGCTGTAAATAATCGTCTGCGCTTCGCCCTCTTCTCTTTTTCTCGCTATTCTTTCTGGCATAATAAGAAAATATTCAGTTGGATCAAGCTTTTTTTTTTAACAGCATGGGGAATGGGTCCCTCCTGGAGCATCCCTTGTTTTGCAGCATTACCTTAACATAACATGGTTGTAAATTACAGACAACAGGACTTCAGCACACTCTCAGTGAACCTTTGTTTTTGCAATAAATCAATATGAATTCATGCTGGCTCTTTCCTTTTCAAAAATATCGTAACAGGGACGAGGGAAGTCAGAATCGTCTGCCATACCTGTGATGTGGTATTTTGAAGGCTTTGAAGGTTATTTCTGTTAATGTTTGGTATTCTGTGGAAAACAATAGTTGTCGAATGTTTTTATTTTCGCTATTTTTCAAGTATCACAACTATAATCATAACCATTGCTTGGTAGATTCAGTAAAACCAAATTTACAATCAGTAAAAAGACGCATCAATAGCACTTTATAATAACCATCATTTATAATTGGTAAATGAAGGTATAGCTAATTAAACTTAGTTAATAATTATTTGACTGTTAAACAATTAAATGATAATTAATGATGTTTACTAATTAATGCTATAATAACCTTATCAGTATTTTGTGTAATATGAAATAATTAGTATATAAATTCTATATTGTATCATAGCTGATAGGAGACGATAACAATTACAATCTAATTACATTAGTAAATTATATATTATCAGTTTATTGTTGTACACATTACAACATTTTACATAATTTATTAAGTATTTGTTAGTGATTACCAAATGATTTGTAAACTTTTAAGAATTTGTTTGTAAAACATCTATAAACATTCCATAGACAGATGGACCAGAAACCAATTATTAACCACTGACAAATGATTAACTATCTATCTAGATAATGTTTATAGATGCTTTACAAACAATTTCTCAAAAGTTTACAAATACTTTCATAATCATAGACAAAATACTCAATATTATTAAACATTATTAATTATAATTTCATGGTTTGTTAACAGTAAAATAACTTAACTAAATTTGAATGAACTATCATTTTACCATTTATGAATTATGGTTATTAGAAAGTGTTACTGATGCATCTTGTCTTCAAATTTTGTCAGAGTGGCACAAATGGTTTCTCGGGTATAACGTTTGAGTTTGCAGTTTGGATATTTACATCTCCAATAATCCATTTTTGTATCAACAATGGATCAAATGATTATATGTAATGTGACAGGAGTTGCTTGAACACGAACCCACAGATAATTATCATCCGACTCTGCGCTTTCCCTCAGCGCTACGGAGCAATTTAGTGTCCTTCAGCTCACTGTTTTGGTTTTATGTGCTGCAACTTTATTGTTTTGGTTCACTCTCACCGCTCTCATTGGTGTCATTGTCAGCAGCAGTCTGATAAACGACTGTTCACTACCTGCCCAGCACCAAACGGCAAACACACAAAGTTCGCTACTAGCTGGTGAACATAGTGGAGCATTTAGCCAATACAGAGCTAAAAGGAGAGTGAATATTGGACTGTCAGGTGTCCAGGAACACAACTCCAAATGATTGCTAATGTTGTTCGGCATCTGCTGGACGTAAAAATACACAATTGTTTGCTAACACATTAACACGACAGCTTTATGACGTGATAATATATCAGCGTTGTGTTTACAGCTTGTTGCCCCCAAGCAGCCAAATAAAATCAATTAATACAGCTTCAATAATAGTTTCCTAATCTTATTAGGATCTAATTAATCTAATTAAAGGAAAGCTGGATGTGTGCTGTGTTTAACTACAGCACCCCAATCAGCAGTGTAGTCAAGACCACGTAAACCCAGACCAAGATCAGAGAGTATCAAGACCGAGTCAAGACAAAGACAAGGCCAGTGCGAGTCCCGCACTGCATGACACACTTGTGATAAAATTTGGAACATGCTAACCATAGCATTCCTCAGATTGATCTGAAAGATCCACATTCCCATGAAACACATAACAGAAAACAAATGAAGAGTCCTCTTCATTCGCCTCTTTTATTGTCATATATACTGTATACACCGATCAGCCATAACATTATGACCTCCTGCCTAATATTGAGTAGATCCCCCTTTTACCGCCAAAACAGCCATGACCCGTCGAGGCTTGGACTCCACTAGACCTCTGAAGGTATGCTGTGGTATCTGGCACCAAGCCGTCAGTAGCAGATCCTTTAAGTCCTGTATGTTGCGAGGTGGGGCCTCCGTGGATCGGACTTGTTTGTCCAGCACATCCCACAGATGCTCGATTGGATTGAGATCTGGAGAATATGGAGGCCGAGTCAACACCTCGAACTCGTTGCCATCCACATGATGTAAAAGAAAACGTGATTCATCAGACCGGGCCGCCTTCTTCCATTGCTCCGTGGTCCAGTTCTGATGCTCACGTGCCCATTGTAGGCGCTTTTGGCGGTGGACACGGGTCAACACGGGCACCCTGACCGGTCTGCGGCTACGCAGCCCCATACGCAACAAACTGCGATGCACTGTGTGTTCTGACACCTTTCTATCAGAACCAGCATTAACTTTTTCAGCAATTTGAGCTACAGTAGCTCTTCTATTGGATCGGACAACACGGGCCAGCCTTCGCTCCCCACGTGCATCAATGAGCCTGGGGTCTGACCCTGTCTCCGGTTCACTGGTTTTCCTTCCTTGGACCACTTTTGGTAGGTCCTGACCACTGCAGACTGAAACTGAAAACATGATGCAGCGTGCGTATGCGTCTTTGTGTAGCGTAACTGTCGGAAAGCATCAGTAAGAGGAATCGATAGTCACGGAGGCATGAGATGAAAGCGGACAACTACGGTTCACTATTCCCATCACTAGCGTTTTCCCTGCCTGCCAAAGTGGTAGATGTCCTGATGATTTCAGACCCTGAATACAACCTATTGCTTTATGGCACAAAACAGTTTCTGCTTTACTTTAGATAATAACCAACTTTATTGCAATTACACTATGTTAACTGCGTGGTTTCCACTTGAGATCAGTTTATCTGGTCAAATGCATCTTGTCTCTTATCTTACCCTTCCTCTGGCTCTTGAAATCAAACAGAGTGATGCTTCGGAGCAGGAGGCGGACGAGTAGCAACACCCTCCTTTAACAAGAGGCGACTGGAATGTGGTTTTAGTTTTTAAGAAACACAAAGTGCTGCACTTAGCACCTTTAAATGTTTAAATTGTTATGTAAAATTGGTTCAGACCAATTGAATTTAATTTCATACTCTGGGTCATATGCAGCTGTCAGCACCAGCATTCATAAAAACACCATCACATCCAGCATCACAACTGGCTTTTAATACATAGTGATGATTTAGCACTTGGGAATCATTTATTTTGAAATAAGAAAAGCTCATGTATTCTCTCCAATACAGCAGACTTGCTGAAATCCAAATGTAAAAGCGGACTCCCATGTGAAGTCATTAGATCCAATTTAATCCTGGGAAATAATGTAATCATATTGTCCTCTTGTGTTTGACCCACCTATAATAAACATCATATTCACAAACTGCATCATTTAAAACCAATTAACTAACATATGGGTTTTATCTATGGAGTGTTAAACTCTTAATAAATAAGAACAATGACTGTTTTGCATTCAGTGTGGAGTATTTGATATTATAGAAAAATAGCTGACCACATTTTCAATAAAGTTTAGTGTAAATTCTCCAGTGCTCCACTATGCATGTGAGTTATTTCATACCTCCTGTGGTGTACGACAAGTGCAAACATGCCTGATGACTCTATGAATACAGCCGCAGCCTTTGTGCATCTGACATAATGAGACGTCGCTAACAACCAAATTAATTGCTCGTCTAACGAACCCCCCTCTCTGAAAAGAGCCAGCAGCTCCTCTGTGTCTCCCACAATAGGAACAAATTTGACAGTCGCGACCTTTTCAACCTTTCCTCATATTTCCCTGCGATAGCATGAACAAGACCTTTCTGGAAGATGAGATTGCACACTGTTGTCGGTAAATTAAATGCATCTGCTATTAAAAGATATCGCCCATGCTAAGTCTTTGCAGCCTTCAGCTCCGAGCAGCTCATTTGGCATCACCTTCTCTTCGGAGCCGATGTGAAAAAAATTAGGGATGTCAAAGTTAACGCGATAATAATGCGTTAACGTAAGTCAACGCAATCGATCTTCGGAAGTTGTAGCGGGCTCAGTTTTAAAGCTCGAGTGAAGATACTGGCAACATATGAAATAAGAAAACCATATCATACTAGCTTGTTGCTCCAAATTTATGCTAAATCTTGGCAAGGTAAAAGGAGTCATAGTCAAGTCAGTACACTGACACACTTACAGCTGTTGGGCTTGAGTTTGCCATGTTATGATTTGAGCATATTTTTTATGCTAAATGAAGTGTTATGTGAGGGTTTCTGGACAATATTTTTCATTGTTTTGTGTTGTAAATTGATTTCCAATAATAAATATATACATACATTTGCATATAGCAATCATAATTGCCCACTCCAGTGTTAATTAGAGCATTAAATACTTGACAAAGCTCCCTTTAAGGTACATTTTGAATGGATAAAAGAATGTGCAATTAATTTGTCATTAATTAAACATTTTAATCAATTGACAGCCCTAAAAAATATGTATATAACGCTTTGCTAGAAAAGAGCATACTCAAAAAAAAGCTGTAGAAATTCCTGCAGTGCTTAATAGTGATGTGTGTAATGCAACAAAAGTGTAGATGGGTTGATTTGTCTTTTTTATCTACTTCCGAATGTAGGCTATCAACCGTATTTAATCATTTTAATCCCTTTTTAGTGTCATGTTAATTAACAAATGGGGATGGCCCAATTACACACCTTAATTAGCAAGTAAACACACACACACACACACACACTCAGCCACAAACAAATCCATTCCATCATGTAGAGTTTACCGCTCGTCGCCGCCTCCCTGTCCTATCCTCCACATCTGTTACAGGGTCTCTGCTTTTCTTCAAGGTGACTAATTTAATTTCCCTGATTTGACTGACCTTTGCCAGAGTTGTTTTGATGCCAATGATTTCCTGTCCCTTTGCCTCAGCAGTCGCAGCAAACAGAGCAAGTGTAGCGGTCTGGTTTATGTTCCCGACTCTCAGATGAAATGTGAAGTGAGCTGTAAAGAGATCCTCGTGTGACTGAGAGTCACTGTGCACAAACAGGTTCTGAGACAATACATTGAAGTGCTGTAAAATGCTTGTGCAGATGGGTTCGGTGCGACCCCTGGAATTTTAAAACCGATTTTAACAACATTATCCACTATATTCAATAGTAATTCGGATTTATTCAAGGTGCCTAGACCAGTATCAGTCCTGTTACAGTATGTGTGGCAGTTACGATAAGAACATGTGTGCATGTGACCAGAATGTGTCCATCAGAGCTCAAGAAATTACACGCTCAAATGAAAATGTAACACTGCAGTACTGCATGTACTGCACTGTGCTGTACATCTCATCTTATCTTCCCTACATGCATTACCGCACTTTCAGCATTCTCTGTTTGAAAAGAGACAAAATATGAGGTGGCAGTTAGTCAAATCCAAACTGAGGTCACGGAGAAGTGAACAGCTCAGAGTTTTCTGGTAAACAAAGTTTCTGTTTACGTTCACTTTTTCTCACCGAAGGCATTGTGTGTCTCGTTGATGCCGAACAAACACGTTGAGTGTATTTCCTTCTTCATAAAACATTTGCAAAGCTGATTTTATTTTGATGAATTTTAAATCCTGCATTGTTTATGTCCATGTTTCATTTGCCTCCTTGTGCATGTGCATCAGAACAAACTAAATGGGAGCCCACTCATAAAAACATTGCTCAATAGCACTACTAGTGGTCCAAAACTCCAAACGGTACCTTTAAGAGGTGTACACATACATCAAATTGGATGCGAGCAGCTTTAATAACTACTATTGTATTCATTTCAAGCTGCCATGTAGTGTAGAATGATGCAAAATATGTGTGATTAATATTCACCTTTGTTGTATGTCCAAGCGGCAAACTCTGGTACTGAGAAGGGAAGCCAATGCTGAAGTGCTTTAAACTTGCATTCTTTCTAACCTCGACTCCTCTGGTTGCAAAAGAAGTCAGGTTTTATAGAAGTCTATGAGAAAATGAGCCTACTTCTCACTTAATTTATTACCTCAGTAAACATGGTAAACATGAGTTTATGGTCTCAATCACTAGTTTCAAGTATTGTTCAATACAGCACGATGTTTGTTTAGTAAATTATGGACCCATATAGAGTCAAATAGACCATAAAGCAGGGGATGCTTTAGGACGGGGCTACCTTGTGATTGACAGGTCGCTACCACGGCGTTGGGAGTTGTCTGTGTTTGCGTCTTACAACTTTAACCCTTCCACAGTGTGTTTTCGGTTCGTGAAAGGTCCCCTAAAAGTGTCTTATTCAGCATTCAGTTGTACGTAGCTCCACCCTCTCCTGTCACTTCTGGTTGCAAAAAAACAAGATGGCGACGGCCAAAAACCAAGATGGCGGTGGCCAAAATGCCAAAATCGAGGCTTCAAAACAGTAGTCCACAAACCAATGGGTGACGTCACGGTGACTGTATATCATAAAAGCCAATTAATATTTTTTAAAATGACTAACCACCTATAATTCATTTTAAAGATGTTTCAAATGGTTAAAAAAACAACTTCAATAGTCACGACTGCAAATTTGTAATAGAACAAATGTAATATTAAATTCCCCAAAGCAGTTCATTTTTTGCTGCCGGGCCAATAAAGAGCCTTATTAACAAATGAAAATGCCAGCTTACAGTTCTTTGTCCCACTCTCCTCTGCATTCAGGGAGATTCCTGTGAGCCACGCATAGTGTGCTCCCCATGGGAAACAGAGGGTCCGTGGTCTGTGGTAATGACCTGCATGGCAAGCAAGCAAATCTTTTTTATCTTTGCATTTGAAAAGCACTGGGAGTTTCATGTCTGGCAGCTTTCATTCTTAGTGCTGAGCCACGTCCCAAATACATTTTAATCATTCTGTTTTACTGATGTCGATTCACTGATAAAATGAATGTTACAAGATACCGGCTGCACTGTAGATCATCGGTGTCAGTTAGCTTCAGTGCTACCTTTTCATTCATTCATGCTCATCCTTTCAAATGCCTTGTCTATGGTCTTGTATATAGGTTAAGTACATTGCAGGTAACATTTTGAAGGCTACAATTCTATGAGCGTTGAGCTAACAGATAATTGCTTATATTGAACTTTGAGATTGCATGGATTTGCCTCGCATGACCCTGTAGGAATAAGTATAAAGTTGTCGGAGTCGTGGATGTTTGAGATGATCTAAAATACTTTATATGCTACGGGGTGCCACTTGTTTCCTCTGCTGTATTAATAGACAATGATATTAAATGGCTAGGAAGCATTATTTCTGTATTTCATTATTCATGTCAACTTAACTCTCACAGTCAGCAAATCCTCTGCAAGGATGATTTGTTAGTTTTATGTCAAAAACTAAAATCCCATTTTGTGATAAGGTGGTGTATCATAGCTAATTGGACATTTGTTTTGACAGTGTATAGCTTATTTGGATAATTATTTGGACCCAGTGTTTCTGCATGATTTGTGCAAAGAGGAGAGGTAAAGTGCTCTCCGTATTAGATGCTCCAGTGGGGTGTTTAAATCGTTTCACTTACTGTATCAGCCAAATTGTGGCTACCGGTAATTACAGTTCTCCAGAACCAGCTTGGCTGAGCTGGCAAGCTACTTAATTGGGTGAATGCCATTGTTTACTGTCGGGGAATCTAACTTGAACTAAAACCAAGCAGGAAGACACTTATGTCTTAGTTTGAAACACATGATGTCTTCATTATTGTAATGTACTGTTCCCTAGGTTTTAGGCTTTCACAACACTCTTTCTCCAAAGTACTTTTTTGTCCTTCTAGTGTTCTTTTTAGTATCAGATAGTCTCCCCCTTGTAAGCTTTAAATGTAGCTGTAACAGTGATCCAGCTGACATGACTTCAAGCTGACCACAGCTGCTGTTCTCTAAGAAGAATGAAACTGCCAACTTTCTACAGCCACCTTCTTAAACCTTCAGGGCCGAGTATTTGATGTTAAAAGATTGATTTTGGGTGGCGTGGTACTTTAAAATTTGACAGAGAATGTTCCAGTTTCTCATACCTGACAAAAGCTCTGGGTGATGAAAAGATCTGAATGAGAATGCTAGCTACAGTAGCCTACTGTAGGTCGCCAGCCTTTGAACCACCAAACGCAGTCAAAAGTATTTTGTATTAAACATCCTGAGAAGTATCAGGTCATCTGAGTGAAATAACTACACATATTATACTATATATAGAGAGGAAAAGTTGGATTCTTAAGAAGCACCATTCGCTACATAAGCTATATTGAGGTAATGGTATCTCAGTTTTATAATTGGTATATCCACAGGCCATAATGCATAAGGAGCACTTGATAAGGATACTTAAAGGTCAGTCATCTTATGTAAAACAACTGCCTAGCATTATTCAACATAGTGTATGCAAAAGTGTGGAGAAAAAAAACCTCAAGCAAAGGTCGCTGAAATAAAATGAAGGGTACCTGCACACTGAAATTCCCTCAAAGAATTCAGGTTTTATAGACGATTTAAAGGGTGTTATCAGTGGTTATTATCACTACCATTCTAATGCTTCAGACGGGCCGAACTGCACCTACTGTACCACGTTGCAAGAGTGAAAGTTAACATTGTGAATTGAAACAAAACAACTTTTTTGTTAAGCAACAAAACCACATGTTTAGGTTTGAGAAAAGATCGTGGCTTGCGTTAAAATAACTTTTGTTACTTAACTTACGTAGCCTTTGTGGCGTTAGTTACGTAGCCCGTACGTTGTGTAACAAAAGCACGGTGAAATAAGTCAGTATAGACTTTTGGTTTCACGCGGGACACAAACAGCCGTCTCCTGGGTCGAAATCCTGTGTTTGTTTGATCCATCCATTCACCCTACCACCCACCCTTCGTGGACTTTTGTGACTCTTTATACTATGCCACTTGACTTCCTCCTTTGCTACCGTCATACTTATACTTAGTACACAGTACTTATACTATGGCCACTAGACGTCGCCGTTTTGTTCTTGTATTCATATCAGTGATCAACCAAAGGAATAAATGATAACAGCCTTCTGAACTTACTAGTAGGTGCACAGGCCCCTTCTAACCCATATCTATGAGGCTGATAACCACTGATAACGCCCAATCAATTGGCTGATAACATTCAAAGTAGGTGATATTTTGACCAAGGTTGATCTTCCTCTTCTTCCTCTTTGGCTTTGGTCAAAATGTCACTAATAGAGCTTGTCTTTAAGGGAGGTCTGATTTCAGTGTGGGTACTTTAATTTGAAATCCCTACACACCCATAGTCTGCTCACACCTCTCCTCAGGACTGTGTTGGTTGGCTACTCAGAGAATTCAGGTTATGCACGTAATCTGACGAGTTTGTCTGTTTACATGCCGTGTAACCTGGTTACTGTAAATCTGCGTATACATGTAGTAGTCAAATTTCTCCTCGACCTTATTTTGGAAGCATGGCTTACTCATTTTAAACCTGCAATAACCAATTTGTGTTTTCTTTTGTAGTGAAAATTTGTCAACACAACACTGACATATTACCTTTTAAGTTGATATGGCAAAGGAGTCGTGTGTTTCTGGCCACCTGATAAATTTAAGTCCAATATTTACTCTCTTTTAGCTGTTTTTGGTCTCTACCACTAATGTATTTTGTGATTTATATATAAATGACTCTCTCCACAAAAATATTTTTCAATGCACACAAAAATAGTTATGGTTGTATATAAATGTAAAAAAAAGTCCACGTATAAAAAAACAAGGTATTAAGTAATGTATATGGATAATGGAGAACGACTTGTCTCTTGTTATCCCTCAAAACTTCTGCAGTCCAGTTAGATCATGTTCAACGCTGGAGACATCCTTTACAAGGGACAGCTTTGCCACACATTTTCCAACACCTGCTACTGAAGGGGCCACACACCTGCAATATTACAGCTTGCTTATCTCTCTGCCTTAAAACTGCCAGTTCCATATTCTCTTAGCAGGATGTAGCCTGTGAGTGACAGCTCGGTATATTACATTTTATTACCCTGCAATGGAAACGCAGTGCGATAGGGCTCTAATCGGGGACAGGCGGTGGCATTCTTTTACATGGCGAGGAGCTCAGTCAATGCACGGATGGCTGATAGGATGAGGATAGGATGATAATCTTTAAACGGGGGTCATTTATTTCCGAGCTCCGCGGGCCAGTGCTGCAACAGTTGTTCATCTGGAGGGGATAAAGAGGCAGCAGCCGGGGGAAGCGAGTCAATTCGAGAGTGTCGCATATAGGCAACTTTTTAAACACGGAGGTGAGGAAGGGCGAGCTTGAAACAATATCTGTGCTCCAGTTACAGCTCTGCAGACCATTAGGTCACTGTGCACGGCAGGACAGGAAGTCTCAGGACACCGCTCGCCTGGAGACCCAACATATCAGACTGCTTACCAGCATATTTACAAATTTGATGCAGTAGCACTTGCATTTTTCATTGATGTACAGGAGATTCACTCCGGCGCCCTGAGGAAAGAGCCTCGGTAATAACAATCCAGAATGGAAATGGGCTGTAAAAGTCTGATGAATAAGAGCAGTTGTTGATAAACCTTGGATCATTGGAATACTCTCTCTCTTCAGGGAGAGGATATTAAATATGTCCTGCTCATGAGATGCATACAGCCAGGTAATTCCCTGGCAGGATTTACAGTCCTCGCAGCCTCTCCCGCTTGCAATTAGGAAAGCCTCGCCTTGATTTGTTCCATTTCTCTTCATGTTCGTCGCAGAGACTGTAATAGTTCTGCATTCTTATCGCCCCGACTCAAGTAATAAAGGGCTTCCTGATACTTGCAAGTGACTTGAATGTAGATCTACTATTTTATTTATCCCCCCATCATGGGATTAGTTTCGCTTGAGGCTATGATCACTGTGTATGACACACCATTGTAAAATGGGGAGGTAATACTGAAGTAAACTACTTTAAGATGTATCACAATGCTTGATCATTCACAATGTCAAACAATTGTTATTCAGAATTCTGCAATTATTGTGTGTAACTACACTATTACACGTCTGTTACTCTCAGACTCATCTGCATGACTCTTGACGTCTCATTTAAAATCTTATGATTTCACCTCGTCCAGCATGTTTCTGCAGCGCTTTTCATAACCACGCGACGAGGTGTCGTTCCCAGAGAGAGCGCTGGAGTTCCTCTGCCTCAGTCTAAAGTGTCAGCCCGCAGCTTATTAAAGCACCGTCAGGCTGGAGGTTTCAGCCAGAGAGCTCATGCCATTATGAGTTGCCCGTGGCCCTGTGAGCGGCTTCAAGCGCTGGCTACAGAACGCCAGGTGATTTAATATAGCCTGAAGAAAAGCGGGTCTATATGGATAATCCTCCACGGCCTCTCGGCACTCTTTATGCTCCTGTTCCCTATTCACTCAGCCGTGAGGGGATGGAGGCCTGTTGGAACCAGCGGTGTGGTGGGAACTGGGAATATTTCTCTATTAATGATGGGATGTTGGAGCAGATATTTCATCAGTGGTGTTTGAGGAAAAAGAAAATATACTCAATACCCTATGAATAGAATATTGTATACTGGCGTGTGAGGTGGTTTAGCATTGAGAGAGAAAATGTTTGCTGATGTTGACCTTTAAATACAAACTATACAGTAAATCAATGATCAGCCAATATGGTGAGGGGGAGATCACCGCATCACCAAATGGTGGGCCGCCGTCCAGACCCGGACGGAATGACGGTTCTATCCATACCTGTGACCAATTTCTGATTAATGGATGCAAATAAATAATAATCTTCACGGAGCGTTTTTTGTTTTTTTTCCAGACAGTCGTGGCTATAGACCGCGGGTGCAGCTAATCCAGTGAATACTTCAATAGCTTCACTCAGTTGAGCCCAATCAAATCAATTGTTTACCGTGCATATACAGTTCACTGGAGAGAACAACGGCGTAAGAGAGAGTTGACAGCATGAAGCAACTGACCTGCTACTCTCTGGCTACAGACTGTGTCTCTATTGCAGGGGTGCCCAAACCTTTTCCCTTGGAGGGCCCAAACTGGAACTTAATGGTGGGCCATGGGCTAAAGGCAAACACCTATTGTAATGTATTGTTAAGTGCAAAATGGTACTAGGATCCCAAGTTCCCCTAATTGAATATTCTTTTAGCTTTTACATATCTAACCCCTTAAATTAATTGGGTTCGGTTCCCAAGCTACAGCCTCAGAAAGACAGTAGAGTCGGCTGGCGATCCCGCAGGTCTTATAATTAAAAAAGAAAAACTCGGTAACATCTGGCGGGGCCAAATCGAACCATACTTTGGGAAGCCCTGCTCTATTGTATTCCATACAAGTTCAACATGTCTGCATGTTAAAGTATTCTACTTTTGTTGAAATGATATGGTAATGCACGTTGCTGATTTCATTAGATAGATGTAGGGTATAACTATAGGACGCAATTTAGACATTATGAGGTTCAAAACTTTTGCTGGAATGATTTTTTTGCAACTAGACCTCTTTGAATTTTAATTGAATACCCCTGTCCTAGTGTGTCCCCCTTGGACAGTGCTGTGATCACAGGGAAAAGGTTGGAGCCACAGCATGAACGGGGGCTTCCAGCTGAGTCGGGTCACATGGAGAGCCCGGATCGCTCAGATGCTACTCTGATGCTGTCCTTTACAGTACCAAAAAAAAATCAGTGAGTCAAGATCCCAGAAGTGATTTTATTTCTTTATCAAAAACGTACTTATGCCTCATGAAGACTGTAATTATTCTCTATTCAACAAGACTTTCAATGCCATGCCCCCTTCTCACCCTCAACAAGGTTATTTTCATATAATTTGACACTGGCACTCTAAACTTCCTCTGCCTTAGACTTGTGATGGAGGATTTTCTCTACCTGCTGTATTGTGGGCTGCAATAAATTTAAATGAAATACCTGCAAAACTAAAACATCTTCACACTTGAGATTTCATTTAGGCACAGTCCCAAAAAAAAGGTGCTCATTTTACTTTAAAATTGCCAGGTTTAAATCCTAGATGCCAACTGCCACCGACGGGGAACATGTCAAATTAGTGTCCAGCCAAAGCTGCTATTGTGATCTGATCCTGCTGGAGACGGCAATTCTGTCTCTGGGACTGAGTCAAACTTTTGGCCTATGATCACAGTTTCTCCCTGAAGGGGGAAGAGGAAGATTTTATTACTGAAAATGAACAGACCTGCCCCTTAAAGAGCATCCAAAGTCGAACTTAATTAGTTTCAATGGAGGGTTTGACTGTCTCGTGTCTTGGTCTCAGAGGCTTATTCACACTGACAAGAATACAGGTTTGGGAGAGAGCATCCTTGTCTGTTGTGTTTTTTTGTCTTTAAATGTATTATATTCAAATGCAACGAGCTTCAATCCAAAACCAGCTTCTGATATTCAAACCTGAACTTGCAGAATGCAATTGTTTTGGTTTTTGTGCACAAATCTGAAACTGCTCGTAGTTCCCTACATATGGGACTCTCCCTCTCTTAGCCCCAGTAATTACTGCTGCTCATGCTGTCAGATGTAAAGCAAGAAGAGATGGATGTGAGAAAACAAGCCACTGTAAGAAACTCCTTGTTAGAGCTCTGTGCACCCCGGACTCGCTGCGAGTCTCACGACGTTCCTGCCGTTGTTTTCTCATCAAATCTGCTAAAAAAACAAACTGGTACTTTACTGAACTAATCTGTTTGTCCTTGTTTAGGAACATTCAGAATATAGATCACTTTACTTATGCATGTGCATACTGTGACACATTTTGTGGTGATCCCAAAGGGATAGTCTCAAATACAGTATCTTACAGTAAATAGTCGAGACACCCTTGCTGTTGCAGAAACCTCTCGGCTACTTGACAGCCTCCCTAACCAAAGTTTCACACTGCCAACCCATATGACTGACATTGTAGAAAAGCTTTTAGGCCCTGAGTGTGACCGCGAATCTAAATCATGAACACGCTTACATGTAGTCAGTCTCACGCTGCTGAATAATAGCAGGCTGTTGGTGCGTGCCTTATTAGATTGACGTGGTGCGTGGACATGGGCAGGTGCTGCCAGCGGGACAGCGGTGTATAAATAAGGATGAGAAGCCATTTAGAAAGGCAAAAAGGTCTCAGGAACATGACTTTGCATCACATTAAATTCTCTTGCTAGGACTCTACATCTTAACAGAGAGTAGCAGCAGGGGATGCCAGGCACTGGCGTGAGTGTATAGGCATGACAACGCATAGGGATTCATACAAGTGCACACAGGAGTAGAACCTTGAAGTATAGACACATATGTCAGCTTCTTTTCATACAGTACGTTAGCATATATCATTGGTCGACAATTTTTTGTAATTTATTTCAATCTACTTTTAAAAGCCTGTCCCAATCATGCCCATGCATATATGACCTTGTTAAATAAACCCAATGGTAACACTACATACACCTGATTTTTAGAGGAGTCTATTCGCAGACTATATGTGGACACTCTACTGGAGGATGACACTCGCTGTCATATGATTACTTGAAATTGCTGGCTGTTGCATATTTTGTGATCCATACAGTTTATTTGCTCTCACCGCTGCGTAAGATTCAGAAACATGAATAATCAAATCAGGCTACTATTGTTCCATACAAACATTATATTCTTAAAATAATCAAAACCTGAATAAGACTCATAATCAGGATAATGTACGAACTGTACCGTACATGTTTGCAGGTGTGACCTCAACTCAAGTCATTAATCAGTTAACCAAAAAATACAAGGCAGAAGTGAGCATGGCTCACATACCCCCGCTCACTGCTTGACCCCTACTAAAGTAGGGTTAACGGTTTTGCCCTTGTGGAAAGGTTTCTGAAATTTGTGGGTACCCTGGACTTCTAACCCCCGAAAGGCAAAACTAGACCACACTGTCAACCATCATACCAAATTTGAAGTTCCTAAGTTAAATAGTTTTCGAGTTCTGATCCGGAAACTAAAGTGTGACACGTGAACGGACTGAAGGACTGAAGGACGGAAGGACCGACGGAAGGACGGACAGATGGACTCGCGGAGCACTATATACCCCCAACTACGTTGTCGCAGGGGTATAATTATGATGAAAGTTGTAATGATCTACACCCTAAAATTGAAACCTAAGTATTGGCTACAAAGCCAGATGTTTGCTCTGCAGGGAGTCTGCTGCATCTCGTCCAGATCGGACGTCCTCTAGGGATATTATGCAACATATTTTACATATCACATTATGCAAAATTATATAGGAAACCATAAAAAAAAAGATGTGGTGCAGGTTAAATTTTCTTCATGCAGAGCTTTGCAGCCCACATATATAAATTGCATTATTCATTTTAATGCAGGCCTATTGTAGGCTAAGTGTGTACTGTAAGTTGTGCAATGTAAAGAGAAAGATTCTAAAACAATGATGTCAGATAATGAGGAGCAGGTACCTCAGTACAGAAAGAAGTTAAAGAGGAAGTGTTGAGAAGTCACAGACGGTCAGTAACCTTGATAAGGAATATGAATAACAAGGTTTCTCATGTTCCATACCATATATGATTATACAATGCATTCTCATCCCAACTCGTCTTTTACTGATGCTTTGTCAGACCCCTCGGCATCACTATTTTTTGTCGCAGTGAACACATGCTTAATGTTGTGAAGTAAACAAAAACTTGCTTAGGTTCAGGCAATAAAACCATTATAGTTAGGTTTAGGAAAAAAACAACATAGTTGGGCTTAAAACGACTACGTTTGTACACTGAAAATGAAGATGAATATTGTAAACAGGGGACACAAACAGCGGTCTCCTGGGTGAAAGCCTTGTGTTTGTTGGACGTATCCACCTCAACTCCCACCCACGCAATGTGTGTCTTTTACTTTTAAAGCTACGTCACCATACTCCTGGTGCACTTTCCCTGAGCGTTTAATATTGACGCGGATGGGTTTACATTGTAGTTAATGGAAAGCTTGGTGCATCTCATACCGACCCTGAAGGGTGCATCGGTATCTAACGCCGACGGCCGTGACAAAGCATCGGTATTTGACGCCCTGGGAATGAGAATGGACTGGATTATAAACAGGGACATTATTGTTCATGTAAATGTACTATGGCTGTCATCGATTAAAGTATTTATATTTAATCGCATGACTGTCCATGATTAATCGCGATGAATCGCAAATTAATCATACATTTTATCTTCTCAAAATGTACCTTAAAGGGAGATTTGTCAAGAATGTAATACTCTTATCAACATTGGAGTGGGCAAATATGCTACTTTATGCAATTTTATGTATATATGTATTATTGGAAATCAACGACAACACAAAACACTGATAAATATTGTTCAGAAACCCTCACAGGTACTGCACTTAGCATAAAAAAAATATGCTCAAATCATAACATGGCAAACTGCAGCCCAACCGGCAACAACAGCTGTCTCATGAGTACCCATAGAACCCATTTTCAGGTCAAGGGACCATGCCCATTTTTCTTCGCCAAAATTTTGCGTAACTTTGGAGTCCAGCTTTAAAACTGAGCCCGCTACAACCTAAAAATCGCAAGTTGCGTTAATGCGTTACAGAAAATAGTGGCGTTAAAACAAATTTGTGTTAACGCGTTAATATGGCGTTAACTTTGACTGCCCTAAAACGTACCCATTGACAGACTAGTCTGTCATGTTTATGACATGACACAGACAAGAAGTTGAATGAAGTGGAATAAACTAAAATATGATTAAATTATTTGGAAATGAAAAGCTGAAAATTGTCCCGAAACGGCGCTGCCTAACATAAGTCCTCTTCCGAGACTAAGCCTTCGGAAAGGTAAGTCACACGCTGTCTCTGTACAGTATAGCGCTACTAACACCGACAGTTTCTCAGCAGGATAGGTAAATGAACACACACAGACACACATTTCACCCATAAATTAAGGATAAACATGTCACCTACTTCCTCCGCGGAGCAATCTCGTCTGAGGAAACATGCTGCCTGCGTTCTCATTCTGTTTGGGGTTTTACATGACCCATATTTGACAGCTGTGACAGAGCTGTCACATAAACAACTACATATGATACAGCGTATCCAATGTATTTCATAAGCAGCGGGTGATTGGTTCTGTGTGAATAAGAACAGGTAAATGGTTTCCTTTTCTCCTTAAACGTACAGTCAACAAGCATGAGGGCTTTAATCTGCACTAACAAGCTGTCATCCACATTCAAATGAAATTGCGGTTTTATGTATTTGTTCAGGGAAATTAAAGGAACATAATCTGACAACAGCAAAGTGAATTAACAGCTGATCTAAATGCAGTAAAAGGAGACGACTAAATTCTCTCACACATACATGCAAATAGGCCAAGTGAAAAGACATCTGGGACTACTTTATATGCCTGCTCAGACACAGCAGAGTAATCTAAAGCTTGTCAGGCGACAAGTTCGACATGCTTTGTAGTGGCCCGTGTGTCAGATTGAAAACACAAATCAATGCAAGGTCCCGTTTGCAATCATGACACTGTGAACTCACGTGTACAAGGTTTCAACCGCAACAATTGAATGCAACATTTCCCCCACACGATGCCGTGTTTTGACATGGGTTAAAAAGTCCTCACGGTCAAGCACACGATGATTGATTTCGGATTGAGTAGTCAAAGTGAAGCGAAGGGCAAAGGGAGCAACTGGCAACATGTTCATTTTGTAAAACCACACGCGAGCGCTGCAGGCATTAGCGGCCCCATTACAGGCTCACATGTAGTTTAATAGATGTGGTTAGGGGGTGTTCTGATGCAAGTATAGACATTTAATTACTCTTCGTTCTTTCAGCCATCCTCCACCAAACCACATAAAACACTTAGTGCATTATGATCAGGCATGGAATTTCATCATTTGAGGGGCAAGGCTACTTGGCCTTTGGTGTTGTCAGGTTTTTAAAAGCACAAAGGCCATCAGATAAAGCAACGATTTGAAGTCCACGGAAATAATGAATTTAACTTAAGGGCTGAGGATGATTTTATTTTAAAAACATAATATAACCAGTGAATATATAATATATCAGTGATATTATCAGTGAAATAAATAATTTTAAAAAGTGGTTTATTTGACAAAATAATAAAACGATAATCGTTTTGCCTGCCCGATTTTGTTGATTTGGTCAATATCAACAAATCTACAACAATCTACCATAGCCTAAGTAGGCTAAGTATATGTAGTTCAATAGATTTGTTTTGTGTCTGTTTTAACTGTATTTGTTGTTGTTTGTTGTGCTCTAGCTTACAGACAAAGTTAACACCGTTGAAAGTCCAGTTAGAAACGACATGGATCAAAAACTTGTGGTTGTGTTTTAGTTGCCGAAAATACAGTCACCCTCATAACAGTGGCTGTAAAAAGGAGGAGAATTGAAAGAGGGTGGGGTAGAAGGATAAGGAGACAGTTTTGGGTGCATCCCCTCAAGCAGCTAAGGAGACAGTGTGTGCATTGCGTCGCGGCTCCGTCAGAAATAGGTGCATATTTTTTGTGGAGCTTCTGAAACGCGCTGCAGCGTTTCTGGTGGGAACAGGCATCGTCTGGAGTGGCCGCAATCAACTCTGACTGCGCCCAGTGGTATCAAGGGGTAACATTTGTGTCATAAATAGACGGGGTTTCCAGGGGTTCATACCAGGCTTGAAATCAAACCCAACACTGGTTATGTGTGAAGAGTTTCACTTGATGCTGCTGGAATTGAGAATCACAACAAAAGACACCGTGATGACAGGAAAGAGGCGGGGGGGAGAAAACGTCAAAATCAGCTGGGGCAGTGCAGGCGGGGCATCAACGCCACTGTGGCCGCAGGGCATACCATTTTTTGAGGGGCAGAAGGCCAAACTGAAGGGGCACGGCGGCCATGGCCCTCATGGCCCTCATGAAATTCCTGCCCTGATATGTGATATTTAAAACTATGTTTTATTCTAAACATGTGGCTTTCACTACAATGTCTGCCTTTCTTGATGAGCTTTTTTTCTAGCTTTGATGTTTACTCTGAAAGGATGTTCTTGCTTCCCCGAAATGTAAAATGCCTCACGTCATTTACAGCAGAGGTTTAGTGGAGTAAAAGTAAAACCTTGAACTTGCTGTGAGCTGAATCACTATTGTGTCAGTCAACAACAAACAGCAGCAAAATGGAAATTTTTTTTAACATAAAGAAGTTGCAAACCTTTTCTTAAAGCAAAACCACTTCCAAGTCCAGACATAAAACCCAAGAGTGGAAGCTATAAAAGAGAAACCCTGATTGAATCTTTAAAGCAATACATCTCCCACCTTATATGTTGTAATGTGACATTTCTAATATCGTCATGCCTACAATGATCAAGTGCATTCTAACATGTATAGGGAGAGAGCTTTGGCTGCGACTGCAAGGAAGGTCGTCTCTATCTCCCCTTTCTGTGTGTAAGCCACATAAATCATGTATGCACACACCCAGTTGAGCCCCGGCTCGCCCGCTCTGCACCTTTACACCCACCCCCCGTGCCGCGGCCCAGATAAACACGGGCCCAGATGAACACTTCAGGTTATCCCCCTGATTCCCCCGGGTACACGTCAAGGAGATCGCAGCGCCGATGAATATGCAAAAAAGGGGGGCCAGGGAGAAGGGACAGGAATGTGGGACCGGGCAGATAGAGCCGGGCTCGGCTAATATTTCGGCGCATAATGATGTCGCCTCGATGCTTGATCACTGAACAATTGACTGACTGAGGCCGGTGATCTAGCTGCTGCTTATCTTGTCATTAAGGTCACACGGAGTGGAGCAGAACGGATCGCTGGGAGTGAGTGTGGAAGAAAACAGGATACAAGAAAACAGCTAAAAGGAGCAGCTAAAAGAGTGGTAGCATATCATTATCAGGAATCAGGGAGTCCATTAAACTACTACTACTATGCTCCTTTTCAAAGTCTCAGAAGTGTGATTGGACTGAAGGGGATTAGGTGGGCTGGAGGGTAGTCTACACAAACGAGTGCAGTGACGCCTAGGAACACCAGTCCCAGTCCATACAGAGCCAAAGCATTGATCAACTTCGCGTCTGAATGAACTGAGGGAAAGGCGACAGATGTATCGCCTTTCTCCTCCAGAGTTCTCCACAGACTCTAGACTCACTGCATGTCTGTAGGAGAGAGGTCCCAACAGCATGGAGGTTGGGCTGATGATGAAAAAGCTTCATCGAAAATTCATGAAGATGCAGAGAGTGCAAAGAAAGTTGACTTTTACAGCGAAATAAAGCTGAACAGCTGAATAAAATCCAAACCTAATACCCCATGTTTGCTTCATCAAAAAAAAAATTCTATTTCATATGTTGTCTCATTGGTTTGTGGACTGCCGTTTTGAAGCCTTGAGTTCCGCATTTTGGACTTCTCCATCTTGGTTTTTGGCCAAATGTAGTAACTGTAGTAAATGTAGTAACTTCATGAAAGTCTTAAGGATTATAACTTTTAAGATGTTATTCTAAGCTCATTGAAAATGTAGTTCAGCCACTAGTTTCAAGATGGTGAGACCAAAGGTCTCTTCGGTGCCCTTGACCAGTGTGTATGGGTGACATGGTGATATGAATGAGGACATATTATTGTCTCCCCCTACTCACTTCCGTTTGAGGTTTGATGAGTTGTTTCACGTACTTTGTGCAGCTAGAACACATGAAGTGTGTGTAGTCCACTAAATATGCACTCATCATGACATTTCATGATAAGAATCTATAGATAAAACAGAAGTGTTTAACTAAATTGTTCCATGTAAAGGATGGGCGATTATGATTATTAATATGCATGTCATTACTCCAACACCAAGTGTCAATTTTGATTCCCAAAGATTATTCATTTGAATGCTTTAGTTTGTGTCATTTTCAACAGGCTAAGGTGCCATTTACCCTCAGACACTGTGTTTCCTGTTTCATACCAGCACCCAACAAACACTTTAAAATGCTTTTGTTTACTCCACAACCATGAAAGCCCATTGGATGCATTTTAAAAATGCCTCGTCGTCTGCTAAAGCGATCACATCGGTAGCTTCTCTAACCTTGCGTATTAACACTGTGCCCCCTGCTAATGCCTATCAAACATACTTGACCTGTCGCTGAGATAGATTTCCTCCGTGATTAATCCATGCCTCTTGTCTTCTGGATTAAGAATTCAAAGGCCCCAGTGCGAACCATTATCCCCAGGCCATGTTCTAATATTGGAGACTGAAGCATTGTCTCTCTCACATATCCTGTCTCTCTCTCTCTCTCTCTAGATCTCTGTTAGGATATTGTGCCCTAATGATGTCTGTGGACTGATCCTGAATCCCTGTACAGGAGGTCTTTTTCACTGTGGTTATTATGCTGGAGACAAATCCTCCAGCTCAGGGACGTGGAAACACTGTCAGGCATCATCCCTCTGTATCCCAGGCACAACCACTACAAGAAATGACTGTTTAAATCTTAAATTGACATCCTTGAATAAAAAAATAAGATCTATGTCAGGCAAATAAATAGAGATTTGTACAGTAACCCAATAATAAGACATGCTGATGGAAGATAATGATGAAAAAAGTAAATATGCTCTTTAGTCACGGTGCACAGATATCATCTGTTAGAAGGAGTTTGCTCGGGGAGATTTAACCACATTTAGCCCAAAGATGCCTCAGATAAGACCTTGATAAATATTCATTTTGCTGTGTAATTGGCATCAGTTCAAGGATACGCGAAATGTGGCCGTGGTTTGCTTTTATTTGTTGGCAGTAGAAATGAAAGCTAAGCTAATAGGTTGCTCTGCTATTGAACTGCTGCCTTTTGGGGGCATTTATAACAAATTATGGCTTTGCACTTGGGGGTATTTTGATTATGTTTCAGGTTGCAGTGTTATGCTTTTGTTTGATGTAGTACAGTTATGCCGATCTCAAAGAGAATTCCTGGTCAAACAAGAGTCTAAAGCCACGATAGTGTCTCTGTGAGGCTATACACAGCAGTGCTTTGAGCTAAATGCTATCATGCTGATGAAAAGCAGGTATAATGTTTACCATGTCCACCATCTTACTTTAGCATATTAGCATGCTAACATTTGCTTATTAGCACTATGCACAGGGTACAGTTGAGGCTGATGGGAATGTCATTAGTTTTGCAGGTATTTAGTCATAAACCAATGTATTGAACACATTTCAATTTTGACCTGATGATGGCGCTAGAGGAAAAGTCAGGGGATCACGAAAGTCATAAAAATTCAATCTTAGGGAAACATGAATGTACCTCATTCCATGATAATCAATCCAATAGTTGCCGAGATCTTGCAATAAAAAAAAGTCAACCTCACGCTAGCCCTAGAGGAAATCCTGTGGGAAACATGGATATTTGTACCAAATCCCATGGCAATACATCCCATAGTTTTCCAGACATTTCACTCTGAACCTAAAATGTCAAGCTGCCAGTGACGGCAACAAGAATAATTAGGGGATCACCCGTTTTATTCAGATTCATCGTCTGGGAACCATGAATGCCTGTTCAAAATTTTGGGAGATATTTCACTCTGAACCACGAATATCAATCTCATGGTGGCACTAAAGGAAAAGTGAGCGGATCACCAAAGTCAATAGACTTCATTCTGTTGGGACCATGAATCTCTGTACTAAATTTCATGTCAATCCATACAACTGTTGTTGAGATATTTTGGTCAAAACCAAAGTGGACCGTCCGACTCCGACCGTCCGACCGCCCAACATTGCCATCAATAGAGCCGTGCTTCTAGCGTGGCTAAAACAGTGATATAAGTAGAATGTAGTATTGCAATCAACCTTTTTGTTATGCTTTTTGTGGATTTCATTCATCATACAAGTGACTTGTTGCATTTGCAGTTGATATTTATACTTTATTTGTAATAGATGTGGCTCTCACTTCAAATTCATCACCTCCAGTTAACGGCTTATTTACACAATTATCAACACTTCAGACACAACCTATAAAAAGGTTCTCAAAGGTATTATTTTTATTCACTTCCTCTCTTTATTAGCTTTCTCAACAACAGCTCTGCTGGCAGGGTCTGCTGTTTTTTTGTGACTGAACACGGATCCATTTCTCCTCTATATTTTCTATGATAATTACTGGTTGTGGCTGTTTGTTTAGCCTTTTGTCTTGACTGAAAAGGGTAGATGAGAGAGAATGAGACCCAGAGAGGGAGAGAAAGACAGAACAGGCTTCCGCCAGTCATTCCCCAGGGTCCTACACCACCCTGCATTGGCATTTTATTGAAATATTAAAGGTGAGGTAGATCCGCAGTGACATATTGTAAAGCCTGTCACTCCGATCACAAAGGCACTGAAGTGAGTGGAGGATGGAGAGGAAGAGCAAGAGGAAGCAGAGAATTGGGAGGGTGTGGATGGAGAGAGCGAGGGAGGCAAGGGACCTGAGGCTACAATAGAGGATGTAAACTGTGTGTGTAGGTGACTGAGAGGCAGTGGCTGGGAAAGTCACAGTACAATAAGCAATCATAATTTCTAAGCCACTGCTGAGAGAAGTTGGCAAGCAGGACAAGTGGAAGTGAATCGTATTGACATAGGGAAGAGGCGAAGGATGTTGGGAACCCACGTGTTGAGAGAGGCTGACAATCCAACAGGGGACGTTAAAACACTGGAACATTCTACTGAGGGCCAGCCATTGATTTTTAAATTTATTCATTTTATTTTTGTGGCAGTTTGACGGGCGTGTGTGCACAGTGGAACATGTTGGCTATCCTTGCGCCTATCATGTTGGGCCTGGTTTGTAGAGGAAGGAAAATGTGATTGGCACCCACTGGAGGTAATGTTGTCAGTGTTTTTTTACCCCAATTTAGAATGCACAATTCACTTTGCACTGCAAAGTCCTTGACACTGCTAACTCTACTGTTGAGGGTGTACACGGCAATGTGCTTCCTCCATCACACAAGGTATCGAGCTGCTCCTTATTACCTGCCAGTGAGGAGCGTCATTGGGCATGTGTGATACGTGAGAGGTTCACACTGTCCCCCCTGTTCTAACACCACAACCGACCTGCAGGGTCGGCTAGTGCAGTGACAAGGACAAGAACCCTCACTGGCTTCACACCCACTCAAATGGACAATTGTGTTAGTTGGAACCGGAGGTATCGCCATTATAGATCAAACTGCGGGTCTCTGGGGTGGTTGATGAGAATTCCTCTCCAACACCAGCCTTTTATGCACCCATAATGGTGTCATTTTATTGAGAGATCAATATATGCAAAGATACTTAAAAAACAAATGAGAGCTCAAGTACTGATGGACAACATCACATGACATTAGGGGTGTAAGAAAATATAGAAAATATCGAGTATCCTGATATTATGTTTTGTGATACTGTATCGATTCTCGAAAACAGTGTATTGATTTTTTTATTAATAGTTTAATGCAAAGATTGACTCAGTCAGTACCTGATTTCATAAAAAAGTAAAGTTTTTTACTTAGATTTTATGCATATGGTGGTGTGTTCTTTATAGTATGACATTTTTCCTCAAATTTGATTTTAAGAAATCACAATATATCACCTTGTTTACAGTATCGCAAGATATTGAATGGTAACCCCTGTATCGTGATACGTACAGTATCATATCGCCGAATTCTTGCCAATACACAGCCCTACGTGACATGTACTAAATCTATCGTCATGCTGGGATAATATAGCTGGGATTTGTCAAGAAATGTAACACCATACTTTAGTGTGATGATGGCTAGTTTATCAGACTTTACCACTATAATGTTTAAGAAATCCCACTACTTTGCTTAACTATATTAAACTTTACTGTGAGGCCAAGTAGTGAAGAAGTTGTAAGGGACTTGGACTTGACTTATCAAATCAACATTATGCAGTGTTGTGCATTAACATGCCACTGACAAGCTTAATCTGACCACAAAAACCCAGATCAATTTATTCAAAAAAATCAAATATAAGCTGGACATCCATCATCTCCAGCAGCTTATCAATGTCACTATGAAATGCTTTAGAGAATGGGGGAGTTTCTGACTGCATGGTGTCGAAACTATACAGTATAGTCCGATCAAACTTCAGATATCAAATTGATATATTGCTTAATAGGACACAATCCCAATAAAAATCCACTGTCAAATGTTTTGAAATAATTTTCCATGAATCATCATCTTCACAATCAAACAAAAAGTGCAAACAAGGCAGATGTAGATCTTACGTTGTCTTAAACAAATTGAACAGAAACACAATTTGCCTATACTCTTGTTTGACGAGAAACTACTGTAACCACACCTTGTTCTCTGTTCACTGGGATTCTTTATGCTATGGTTTGTATTTGTTGAACTTAGTCTAAAGAATAAGCATCACCTCCTTGTTTGTTGATTTAGTATCATTTAGGGCAGTCTTTCTTTGGCCAGATGGGGAACATGTACCAGTACATCGAGTATATAACCCACAGGTGATGCAACAAGCTCAAGGTCAGTTCTCCACGGGATGTCAAAAGGCATCCTGAACAATGCAGGAAATCACTAACTGAAAACAAATCTCCCAGAGACAAGTCTATGGGCTGGGCAGCGATTAGGTGTAGAAACCACAGTCGAACTAGCAGGTCAGGTGACACGGTCTGCTTGTACACAGCCATCCCAAAAGAAACTAAGGAGAAAAAAAGCAAAAACGTTATTGAGTTTCACACAAATGCAGAAATGAGTGTCTTTGAATGGAAGGCTAAACCTAACTAATTGTTAAGATGGCCTGATAAGTGATAATAATGAGGACAATCATAACATAGGGCAATGAGTTTTACAATATTGTGTGTAAGTGAATGGGCTCAGTCCCTCAGGCCTTGAAGGGCTGCTCTTGGACAGAATAATGAAACATACTGTGAATGGCTGTGAGGATTTCCTCAAAGGAAAGTGCCCAGAATTATAATGACCAATGAAACGGAACCTCTGGTAATTATAATTACAGTGACAATCACACCTGCACAGTACATTTCAGTAGAGAGAAAACAAAACGATCCCACAATATGTGAACATGGGTGTTGGCAGTAAGCATGTACACACACACAGTATGGAGAAAGCCAAGTGATAATGATGTACAGGCTCGGGTCTATCCAAAGTACACAGATTTGGATAGATTATCCAGTATGATGGTTGAATAAAAAGTAGTTTAAAATATGTAAGAAAGATATTTAGGAACATCTAAGCTTGGGTGTTGTAATAACGTGGCTGTTCCCAGCATCCTCATCATCATCTGCTTGTCTGGTTATCAGCATCAGCAGTGAGATATCCTTGTTTACTCTTGAAGACTTAACTGCCCTATACCATGAGGTCTCCATCAGAGACGTATTGCTCTTTAGAAGAAGAATATTATTGCTTGTAGTTGTGCTAACACTGCAGTGTTCTCGCATTCGAGCCCAACAATATGACCCCATGGCAGATATCCAGCTAGCATCCTGTTACATTAAAAGAATGAGGGATTTGAGATAAGACAGCTTTGAAGATATGGGAGTACAGTTTAAACTGCGGAGCAAATACTGATCTGATAACAGTTTCCAAAATAACAGACCCAAAGAGCCATCTAAGGGAAGTTTAACAGTCACCATAGTCTCTGCAGGGTCTCTTACTTGATAAAGGTTTGGTGTCTGGTGTCTTGAATCAAGACTTCAGTCCATTCTTCTGGTCACTGATGTAAAGTACCAGATATTCCCTCATTAAATTGATCTGATGAACAGTTCAATCAGCCAGAGGGGCACAGATTAGACAGAGGGAATGTAGAAAGCTGGTATTTGGTGAGGAGGCTCTGACCTCATCACTCCACCTGAGCATACACCTAAAGCTCAGTTCAGTAGGAGCCGTGATAAAGATCTGAGCTGTCTAGTCTGTCTAGACAAGTTGTTTGAGAACAGTAGCAAGCAGGCTTCACTGCATTCACGGCTACAATGGTGGAAAAAACGTAGTCACCGTGACGTCACCTATTGGTTTGTGGACTACGGTTTTGAAGCCTTGAGCTCGGCATTTCAGCCGTCGCCATCTTGGTTCTTTGCAACCAGAAGTGACACAAGAGGGTGGAGCTAAGTACAACCGAACACTGAATAAGACATTTTTTAGGCGACCAAAATGTTACAATTAACTTTCATGAACTGAAAACACACTGTGAAAGGGTTAAAGCTCTAAGACAAAAACGCAGACAACCCCCAGACCGGACAACGCCACGGTAGCAACCTGTCAATCACAAGGTAGCCACGCTCTAAAGCATCCCCTGCTCTATGGTCTATTTGACTCTGAATGGGACCATAATTTACTAAATGAACATCATGCTGTATTGAAGAAGACTTGAAACTAGCGATTGAGACCATAAACTCATGTTTACAATGTTTACTGAGGTAATAAATCAAGTGAGAAGTAGGCTCATTTTCTCATAGACTTCTATACAATCAGGTTTATTTTTGCAACCAGAGGAGTCGCCCCCTGCTGGTCGTTAGAAAGAATGCAAGTTTAAGGCTCTTCCACATTGGCTTCACTTTTCAGACTCGGAGGTTGCCCACTAGTTTTGTCAGGCTTCCCCTCCACTACATGGTCACTTATCAGCAGACTTATTGTAGCAAAGTGTATATGATTGAGAGTCCCTATGCATTAGCATTCAACGGGATTGAATATAAACATTTGGGCTTTGTCCAAAATCACTCCCTATTTACTATATAGGTACAGGAGAGTAATGTAGCACTGTGTGTGTATGTGTGTGTGTGTGTAGGTAATTGTAATTATACCATCTCACGGCACTGTGTTCATGTTAAATGTACAGTAGAATTGCTCAAATAGCCGTTCAGCCCTCTCAGCGACCTGGAGTTCCTATTTATGGTCTGTCCAGGAGGTTGTGTTGTGCTAACATGCAAACTGGGGCTGTTCAGCATAATGGAGCACATTTAGTGATGAGTCTGCACACTGGCTGAGGTGGATAATTAGTTTGATGGTTCACAAAGGATGTGTTCTGTGTGTGCAGGTAGAACTGAATAATACCGCTCTTCTTATGAACTTTATTTAATGCAAATTTTGCTATTTGATTCTTGTGCAATCCTCTAACGTATGAATGAGTCAAAAAGACATGACATGTCCTCTCGAGTCCTTCTACACATTTTTTCGGGGGGCATATTTTTTGTAATAAGGCAGATTGAACAGTTCAATTTAAGTAGTAGTAGTTTGATCTCATGAGATGTGTTCCATTATATGAGAATATTGTTGGCTATTCATTGTAGCCAACACAGATCATTCATAATTTAGCAAGTGCAAATTATCTTTTATTGATTGTGGTTGTATACATCTTAGACACATTAGTAAATCAATATTTTAATACTGTTGTGAATAGTAGTTTGGAGTGGGCCTAATTAGGTTCATTAAATGTGAGTAGCTAATTAGTGTTGTGTTTGAGAGAAATATCCGCTGCCTCTGGTTTCATTGTAATTGCTTTCTGGAAACTTGGTCTATTTAACCAAGGTAGTCACACAGTACGCACATGAAATATTGTCATTATTATTTAGTTGTTAAACCTATTTTTCCAGATCAAATAAGAGGATCTGGATACAAGAGAAAGGGATGTAAAACGATCAGCTTTGTACAGTATACAGTATATATACTGTATGTATAAGGGCTGTCAAACGCAAATTAATTTTATGCCACGAATTTCTTTAAGGCAACTTAAACTTAACTTATTTTTGAAAGGAATTTTAAGGGATCCATTGGTACCAACCATGTCACACTAGCTAGTCACAAAGGAGGCTTAATAACGCTCCAAGTTACGCTAAATTTTGGCAAGGAAAAACTGGCATGGCCATTTTCAAAGGGGTCCCTTGACCTCTGACCTCATGAAAATAGTTTCTCTGGGTACCCACGAGTCTCCCCTTTACAGACATGCACACTTTATGATAATCTCATGCAGTTTGGGGCAAGTCATAGTCAAGTCAGCACACTGTCACACTGATTGCACTGCACTGCAGCAGTTTGCCATGTTATGATTTGAGCATATTTGTTATGCTAAATGCAGTACCTGTGAGGGTTTCTGGGCAATATTTGTCATTGTTTTGTGTTGTTAATTGATTTCCAATAATAAATCTATACATACATTTGCATAACGCAATCATATCTGCCCACTCCCATGTTTATAAGAGTATTAAATACTTGACAAATCTCCCTTTAAGGTTCATTTTGAACATATAAATATTGTGTGATTAATTTGCGAGTAATCACGATAAACTATGGACAATCATGCGATTAATCGCGATTAAATATTTTAATCGGTTGACAGTCCTAATTTACAGTATATACACACAAGTGTGCAGATTCACACCAAAATTATTGTTAAAAAAAATGGCTAACTTTCAATTCAGTAGTACTACTGTATATAGTAGTTCAATTCTGTCCAATGGAAAAGACATGTACATGCTACACCCACTTTGCAGTGTTGCCTTGGCAGGATTTGGCTCTAGAAGACCATGACAATGTGGTAGAAACATGAGATTATCCCACCCTGGGTTCTTTGAGATGTAAGGCACACCGACTGCAATACATCTGCTTTTATGATTCAAGCTGCAATACTTCTTTGAATGCAGCTCTTTAATGCCCGGCGTTTTTGGTTTAATCATGTCATGGTAAACCAGCTATGGTGGCTCATGTGGGGACTACAAAAACCTCACACATGATACAAATATATTTTTTGACTTTTCCCCTCGTTTTTGCTGTGCCCCTTTGTTGGCACCGCACAACAGCAGTATTATCAACATGGCTGTACCTCTGCAGCTTAAATAACACAAGCCAGATCATCACGGCTCGGATGGATTGTAAATAGTCGCGGCGGCGATAAATTTGTCACCGCTTGGACAGAGATAGGGCACATTACCTTCAGAGGGAGCATATTTCACCCTTCCCTGGGGCTGATGAAATGCGGAGCGCAGGGGCAACACAGCATCTGTAAGTGAGGCCTTCTTTATGGCCTGATTAAGTCATCTGATGCTAGCTATAGAGCCAGCCGTGCAGCTTTATTTCACCTCCCACTGTGCTGCCGTTGTAATCATCCAGGAGGACTATGAAGGTAAAACAGCATCGGAATAGCCCTTGTAATATGATGGGCACAGTCATTCCCCCTCTCTCTTTTATGTCAGCCATTATAACTTCTTATAAACTAATACTGCTGAGTAAGAGCCTTCTTCTTAAACAGTCATAGCCTGATTATGTAGATCCCTTTTTTGTTGATCTGCAGTGCTGCTTAGAATGCAATTTCCTATAATCTTAGTTGTATTTGGGAAATGTGAATAATAATTAATTTAGTTTTACTGAGGAATCATATATTTGATTATATGTCTCTGTGGTTATTTACTTTTTATGGTGCTTTTAGTTTTTTCAGGAAATATATGGGAAATAAAGGCACCGATGGGACACTGTACAACAGTATTAACGGTGCTAAACACGGGATTGGGAGCATTTCTATTGCCTCTCAACGGCTCTCAACATGGCTAAGGCAAGCCGGTGGCTCGCAGCTGACCGTGTTAAGAGCGCTAACAGTGGAAACAACAGCGAAAGTGCTGACAGAGCAAACAGTGTTAACCTGAGAGGGAACCGGAGGGTGGGTCCTACGCTTCCGCAACAACGGCGTCAGTCGGGAGGGCGTTATCAGCTCTAACCTCCGTATGAGAGCAGTGCAGAGTGGCGGCTTTGAGCTAGCAAGTGGGGCACGCTAACATGCACGAGCACTAAAAGCATGCGCGGCCGACCCAGCTATGTCAACAAAGGCCAGAGAAGCTCTCAAACATGCGGAATGCATTTCTCTCCAAATAAAACCTTTGTAAAGTGAATTATTTCAATATTTTAAATGCTGCCTTGTTTACATCCATGTTTGATTACTAGCAGTTTTCTTCTTCACTGCCTATTCTGTCACCTTGGCGTGTTTCTCGGCGGTTATCGCCACCAACTGATCGGCAGAATAGCGTGAAACCGACAGTTCTGTTCCATCTGTTATCCATTTATTTCACAATAATATCTTTGTCCAATTGTATACCAGGAGTGGACAGGGATTGTTAACATTGTTCATACTGCTTAATTTTACGTGTTTTATTATTTTATACTGCAATTTTTTTAATTCTCATACATAGAGCTGCCCAAAAATTAAATTCATAACATTTTAACAATGTACATAAATTAATCATATAATAAAGTATGATTTGTCTTTGAAACCCACCTCCAAAAAAAAGTCAAACTAAACCGAGTCTAAATAAAAGCTGTGTTATTGTTAATGGTCTAATTTTGGACCAAAGAAAGTCATTAACAAAAATCCTAAAAGGTCTCTCAGCCACTTCGCTTGCACTTTTGAGACGGTCCCTAACGTCAAGGTGCCCAGTTTCAACATGGGGTGCAGCATTAGTCCGGCTTTATCCTACTTTACTACTGCAATAAGTCCGATGTTGTTTGTATCTGTGCCAGCGAATCTGAAACCCCTGTGCCATTTTCCTGTTTTGTGTTGTAAAGCTGTTGAGCAGATTTCCCTCCAAATCTGAATCTAGTGTCACACAATGAGTAATGAGCCTCATTCACGGTCCCTTGTTTCAAACTGATGGATCACAATGACCATGATAATAATTCATTTACGTTCAAATGCTACACGTAGAGCCTTAAATAAACACACCATTACCTCTGAGGCGGTGCACATTAAGAGTAAGCAAGAAGCTCAAATGCTTTCGGAGTTCTCCGCAGCCATTCATCATGTTGCAGAGATGAGCAGGCATCATATTACTATAATGCACCGTCCTCTTATGAAAAGTTAAAAAAAAAAGAAGAAAATCAATAGTTTTTAAATGATACTGTGAGTCAATATCGGGTTCTCCCCTTGTACTGTATACAGTATATGTGATCAAACCAAGTGCACTTTACATGCCAGGGGGTTTTGCGAAAGAGATGTCCCTCTTTTAGTGTTTATGCGTGTGTGTGTGCATGTGTGTGTGTGTGTGTGTGTGTGTCCATGCAGCATTAGCGAGCCAGAAGCACTTTGGCCCTTTAGTCTTTGTGTCCAGACTCACAGGCTCCGGACAGGAAGGGGCCAGAGGCTTCATGAAGCAAAAATACCAGATGAGTATTTACAGCCTGTACGCTGTTAACCCTTCATTCAACGGTGTATGATAACAGTTAGCTGTCAAGCTCTCAATACAGTTTACAGCCTTGTTTCCTGCATGGTGATGCTGTATACTGTTGATACTGTCATACAACGGTTCGTATGATATCTTCCGAAAAGTTATTCCCCATGTTTCGTGCATTTTCCTACAAATATCCAGCGTCAATTTATGTCCGGCATCAAGTGTCTTCACAGGAAACAACTTAGTTAGGTTTAGGCAACAAAACTACTTAGTTAGGTTTAGGAAAAAAATGTGCTTAAGTTACGCCACACCGGACGTGGCGTAACTTAAGAAGAAGAAGTTCTGTGACAAAAAGGTTTAGGAAAAGATCGTGGTTTGTGTTAAAATAACTCTTTAAGTGGCGTAACTTAAAGGGACTATTTGTAACTTTCAGAAATGCTTCTTAACAGCGACACCTGTGGCCGTGAAATCAACGAAAGTCAGCGTCGGGCTCGCGCTTGCTCGCTCTAAATATACCTGAACGAGCATCGCTCAAAACAGTGAGGCGACACAAGTCAGCTAAAAGCACAATATCACTCTATATTTCAGCTGCTTGGCAGTAATGTTAGCTGACCAGACGAAGGTCTCTCCATGAACATGATTTAGATCTGATCCTAGTGTTGGCTTTTCCTGCCTAAGTGCAGGCTGAGGCAGTGGGGCTCTGCAGCATGTCTCCTCTGCTCTCTCCGCCCGCAGCCGGAGAGAGCAGAGGAGACACCGGCACCCGGTCGGTAACGAGAAGACAACAAAAATCTCTGAAGAGCACCGTCACTTCACAAGACACGGGAAACCTCTGTTGGTCTGGAGGAACTGCAGAATTTATTTCTGCACAAACGTCCCCTGTGCATTCACTAGATATTCTCAGAGCTAAACTCTTCTGCAGTGTGTAGTGAGCGCGCGTTCACGTCTAGAGGTGGAGCGAGACAGCGAGGACGCGCGCGCATTCTGAGTGAAGGAGAGCATGCAGCGGAGACACGGCTCCAGCCACACGCGAGCGCGCATATGCGAACGCGCATGTGTGACGACCCGCTACATTTATGCGCGTACAAAGTTAAAAATAGTCCCTTTAAGTATGGAAGTTACGTGATAGATAAATCAACGTTGACTTCTGGTTTCACACGGGACACGAACACCAGTCTCCTGGGCAAAAGTCAGATGTTTTGGTTTAGGAAAAGATCGTGATTGGGGTTGAAATAACTCTGGGAGTGGCGTAACTTAAATACGGAAGTTACGTGACAAATAAATCAACATTGACTTCTGGTTTCAGACGGGACACAAACACCGATCTCCTGAGCGAAAGTCGGATGTTTTTTGACCCGGCCATCCACCCACCACCAACCTCCTCCTTACGCAGCGTTTGTCACCTTTTATACTTCCTGCTTCACAATTTCGTGGATTAAATATGAATTGATTTTATGGGATATAGACAAATTACATTGCATACCCATTGTGTAGGTATAGTTACGAATGGTTTATGAGAACAGCCTGAGCATAAATATACATATTTGATGTCATAAGGGAACAAGTCTTACATTTACCTTATATTTCAGTAGTTCTGGATCAGAGTGCTATTTAGGTTTAGAGTTTAAAACGGCGAAGCGTCACAAATCTTTCCCCGCTGTACATTTCGGCAGCAGAGGACAGACGGTGAGGCAGAGCCATCTGACAGACCTGTTTATGTTTTTCAAATCATGAAATTCTATATAGCATGGCCCTTAATCATTTTATAACCACCCCCTCTCTGTTTTCATCTGTTTTTGTCTTTCTCTCTCTCTCTCTCTCTCCATTTCCCTCTCGTTCCCCTCACTTTCCTGCATGGCTTATTATCGTCTCAGTGTGTGCCAGACTTTATCTAATCCTCATGCCTCTCTTCCCTCCTTGTTTTAGCCCTCAATGAGCTGCGCTGCTTTCCCAAGATACCTCAAATAAGGAGAATTTGGTTTCATATGCAATAATATATCAACCCTGAACCGCTCATAATGTTGACGACATGGCGAGGAGGTTCAACAAGCCGGATGGGAGCGGAACAAAAGGCTTGAGAAAAAGCTTGAAAATGGCACAAGCGCTTCAGCAAAAACACACCATGTAGTGTGTCTCAGCATGGTATCACACAATATCACCGCTCTGTGTTTGGACCCCGTTGTTCTGCGTTGTGTCGGTTTTCTTAGCGTACGGATACATTGCATGTTTTATATCTGTCAGTGGAGGAATTTCGTCAAAGCTCACAGTTCGCCCTCTCTAATTCTTCCCAGTGGTTTTGATAGCCACCCCACCTCCCTCACCCATTGGCTGCTTCTTGCGATTATTTTCCATTAAAACATTTTTAAAAATATAAGCAGATAAATAAAATTCTTTTCAATCACCTCTGCATACTGGCGGGTAAATTTCTTTTCAAGTTTCTTGACTAATTCAATCAATTTCTCTGCAGTTAACATATGAGATATTGCAATTAATATTGTCGTATCCTGAACTATTAAAACATATCAAATATTGCAACAGTACTATTAAAAAAAATTGTACAATTGAGCTATAAAAGACCCTACTGGGTGATATTTTTACCTCTCTGGGTCTTAGTACTTTGGTAATCATTTTTGGTTCAGCTTTCCTGTTGGTGAGTTTCATACAAACATCAGTTATTTTAAATTGGCAGTTTAACAGTAATGATTATTCTAAGGTGACTCAAGTAAAACTGCAGCAGATGGAAGAATGAAAACTTACACAATAAACGCAGGATAGATGCTTATGGAAAGAAACTCACAGCGACTGCAATCTGCAGAATAATATGTTGTCTTGGGGGTTAATGTTTCAAAAAGTATTCGTAAAATCTATCTGCAATCTGTAAAGAAATGAAAAAAGACACCCGTCTCCTCTCGTCTTCTGCAATGGATCATGCAGCCAACAGTACACTGATGTTAAAGTGTAAAGTTTCTGTAGGTGGTGCTCTTTTCTCCATCTGTTCAGTCATAGGAGCTACTGCTGCTGCAGCGCCTCTGTTTATTCCAAACAAATGAAAAATGAAGCACATCATCTCTTGTGAGCCAGAGGACTTAATCTGACATGAGGCGTGTAAAACACCAAATATTAGGGATTTTCGTGTATGTTAGGGAGCACATGTAAAACATCAGAACAAAACTCGATAACTGAATACAACAGTGTGCTTTGTTGGTAATGTGTACTATTCTACATCTAATGGTGCATTAAAGTAGCTGTGAAAGGGTTAAAGTTGTAAGACCAAAACAGGGACAACTTCCAGACCGAACAACGCCGTGGTAGCGACCTGTCAATCACAAGGTATCCACGCCCAAACATCCCCTGCTTTATGGTCTATTTGACTCTAAATGGGACCATAATTTACTAAATGAACATCACGCTGTATTGAAGAAGACTTGAAACTAGCGATTGAGACCATAAACTCATGTTTACGATGTTTACTGAGGTAATAAATCAAGTGAGAAGTAGGCTCATTTTCTCACAGACTTCTATACAATCAGACTTCTTTTAGCAACCAGAGGAGTCGCCCCCTGCTGGCTGTTAGAAAGAATGTAAGTTTAAGGCACTTCAGCATTGGCTTCACCTTTCAGAGCCGGAGGTTGCCGCCTAGCTGTGCCTGTGACTGCACCCCTTGTTCAGCACTTCACATTTGCTTTAAAGGATCAATTCATGCAAGATATGACAACATTTATCTTTAGCTTTTACAACTACTATCTGTCTATCCAGGTAGTTTCAGTTTGATTTGACAAGGGTTGGAGATGTCTGCTCTGCTGTAGTAGTGTCTGCCAACACACCAGCGTGAAACAGCTCACTGATTTGTGGTGTTTAAAGTGCCAACACATTGTATTAGAAGAACCCAAAAGCGATGTCTCTTTCTACAAAGTTCTCAGTAAAACTGTTCACATTAAGATGCTGCAGGAAAGACATCGCATTTTCTTGAGTTTTGATCCTTTGCACACAACAAACCAAATTGCATTGAGCCCCATTATACAGACAGAGACAATCAAGTCATAGCAACGATATCTGGATGGACAGACAAGGAAAAAGAAAAAGGGTTTTACTGTATTTTGGTGAACTGACGCTTTAATCGGAAAGCGACAGTAGGAGCACTAATGGCTCCAGATTTGTACGCTTAGCAGTGCTTATTTCTTGCAGATGCAAAGCCATATTAACGTCTGTGGCCTCTGTTGCCATATCATGGTGAGCAGGAAATCTTTCCCCATTGCGTCCCCCCCGGTGGCCTGGTTGGCGGTTTAATTTTGTTGAAGTGTTGGCAGATTACCGCTACCTCAGTGCCGCTGCCATGGAGAATGCGGCACAGGCATCCAGTGAGCGGGGAGCCGGCACATTGATAAGGACAGCTGCTCTCGGGAGATTTCCCTGGAGAGAACAGTGAGACAGGGTCGGCAAAGACACGTTGGACGTCAGGTAAAAAACACCAGGACCACCCTGATTGCAGAACACCGGCTGGTATTCAAGTCCCCCCTTATTATCTGATAGGCAGCTTACAAGCTGGGGGACCATCAACTTTTGTTGGTGGAATCAAAGAGCTTAGGGGGCTGCATTCTGATTGGATTCACTGGCCCACGCACAAAAAGATCAGCAAGCAGATTGATAAAAGAAAAATAAGTATTTTTCCCCCCCACTGGATTTATTACAGAAAAACATTAAAAAGATAGTTCCCACTTCACAGCAGAGTTTTTGAACTTCAAAAGGAAGACAACAGAGACAAAAGAACAAAAAGGTACTAAAAACAATGAGCCTTTATATTCATCAACGCCAACACGGGGGAAGTATTTAGTTCATCTTTACATGAAAAAAAATACATACTTTAATGGGCTCATCAGGGAACAGTTTGTTCTACAATAAAAGCTGTAAAAATGACATTTATTTCAATGGGTTCATGTTTGAAAACACTCCCCGAGGCATAGCGACGAGGCTCCACCATTTATCTTAAACTCCCATTTCCATCTAGTGTTTTTGTTTATCCAAAACAAAGAACTTGAAACACAATGGCATTTCCATAAGACAGCGAGGAAAGCTCAGGCCAGAAACTATGAACGCTTTCCTTTTCATTGTGAAAGCCAGGCAGCAGCATGGGCCCTCACTCGAGAGCACCGCCATTGCTCTTTCCCAGGATCCCACTGGGTTTCCTTGACAGATATGGAGAGACGAGTGACTTTGATGAGGAAATGTTTCCCCCACTGTGCGAGTGTTCAGAGGCACCTGAAACTCCACAGAATGTTTACGTGCATGCATGTACTGTACAGAACGTGAGCGTGAGGGTGCACATTTTTGAACAGGCTGTCTTTGAAAAATTGGTCCTGCCATGAATTATAACCATCTGTTTATCTGTATTTTCTGATGTTTGCGTGGCAGTGGGCAAGAATGCTGATAAAATCCTCTCCATTTACATCAGACGTTAGCCTCGACTTGTACATACAGTGATGATGAAAGATTTGTGTTGAGATAAGCGGCAGTAAAATGTACAATATCAGAAAGAATGAAAAAGAACTAAAAAGGTGCACTCAGTCAGCCGATTAGACTGCTGTCAGGCTATTAAATAGGTGTTATTGGTCGCTATAAGCCCTATAGATGTGGGTCAGTAGGGGCCTACTACATCTAGTATTAGGTTTTATCCTCTATTCACATGGTAGATCAACGAACAAAGGTATAGATGAACATGACAGCGTCTTTGTGTTCACAAGTGTTAAGTTTGACTTTCACTTAGTACACTACAGTGTAGTTATCTTAAGCCAAAACACAATGTCTTTCCTTAAACTTAACCAAGTGGTTTTATTGCCGAAACCTAAAGAAGTTGTAGTTATTTTTGTCTAAACCTAATAAGTTTTGAGTTCATGAAAATGAATTGTAACATTTTGGTCACATAAAAATTTGCAATTTTGCAAAAAATCAAGATGGCGATGGCCAAAAACCAAGATGGTGAAGGCCAAAATGCCAAACTCGAGGCTTCAAAGAGTCATCGAGTCTATGCTACCGACATAAGAAGACTCAGTTGTAGTCAGCACTCGGTTCAGTTTGACATTTGCTAAACGATAGTTTAGTGAAGCAACTGTTGATCCCTTGCGGCCCCTAGCGTCTGGTTAAGACCTCTAATAGCTACAGTAAAATACAGAGGTTAACTTCTAGTCTAAAAATAGAGCCAACAATCTGCTATCCTGAAATGAAAGGCTATACACTCAAGAGAACGCAGTGCAGCCCATAACACCACCTGAGAGCTGTCCATACCTCATGCTGATGACCGGACATTCACCAGCAGTACAGAAACTTGCAGGAATAATCTTCCCGCTGGTTTTATTACAGTGATGGATGACTGCTCATTAGTGTCAGCCACCCCTCGGAAAGGATGGACTTACATGATGAGCTTTCTTCATTTCAAAGAAAAAGTCTGATGAACGTTACGTTACAGAGGATTTTAGTTGATGCTCTTATCTACAGGCTTAAGGCCTATGGCCTCTAGCTACTGTTACATTTGTTGTGTTTATTTATGTCTTTGTTAAGCGTCCTTGGGTTTCATGAAAGGCGCTATATAAATCCAAGCTATTATTATTATTATTATTACAGCGGTCACGAACTAGCGAAACATGTTCCTTTTCATAAAACACAATACAGGAGGACACTGTATGTTTTACATACTCCATCACCTTTTCATGCTGGTACAGTACTTTAGCAATGCTTGCAGAGGTGGTATGCCAAGACTATCAAGTACGGAAGCGTACCGTGCATGCATGTAGATCAGGTTGTGCTGTATATGTCTCATTTTTATGTGTAGTAATCTCTGATCCTGTGGATTCTGAGGTTATTACAGCTCGCAGGTTGATATTTCCTCTCCCTGTGGTGTTTTTATCCCTGCACTAAGATCATTCAGGCTTGATTGGTATTCATGTAGGCCCGCTGTCCTAATGCATAGCGGCTTCTGTGGACAATATATTGAGTGAGCTGATTGTTTCACACTCTGTACTGTCGAGAGGAAATAATATACCTGCTGTGTTTAAAAGCTTTCCTTTTCCCAGTTATTTATGGTCCTTTAAGGTGTCTTTCACTTTCACGCTAGTCTCTCTTGGGCACGACATGAAAAAACTTTATCACAGTTTTATGTGACAGCATTTGCAAAAATCCGCTCAGCTGAGGACACACCCGTCTCCACCGTGGTCTGGATGGATCATAACCTCAGATTGTGTCTACTGGTGCAAGTTTGACATATTGCCAGCGGTGCCGAGTCCCTTTTTCTATCTCATGTGTAGTATTGGTGCGATGCATCACTATCACGGATTCCGGTTCCTTTTCTTCTGCCGGTGAGTCGTCGCCCACACATGACAACAGGATGATTACTCAGTTTTCTACCGTGGCGATATCGTGCACAAGCACCTCAGCATGTACTGTCATCTCTGGTAAACATCCTTTCATGTACACATTCTTTAAGCCGAGGCGTCTTTGAAGGTCAAAAAAATGAGGCATAATGAAAGAGACGACATCTTGCAACGGCAAAGAATAAAGACGCAAAAATGGCCCTTCAAATTCAAACTCGTTATTGTGATGATTTCTGAAATATAATGACGGATTAATAAAGCGTGTTCACTTGCATTGAGAAAATATCTAATCCCTCTGTCAGGTATTCTAACTGTCCTGCCCCCTGATTTCTGCTGAATAATATATTGAACCTTACAAAGTGGTTAAAGTGCAGCTAACCTTGTCCTGTGTGTAACTAAAGAAGACATTTGAAACATTACTAGTCTTCCAATCCGCTGCTTTCCAACATTTGTGAATAAATATTGAATCATCCTTCAAGGCCGGTGTATTACATGCGTGTCACAGGGAGACTATTTCAGTCCTCCGCCACCCCCCCCATTTGACACTGATCTGGGGCATTTTGTCGAGGGCAAGGGAGAGAATGGAGACATTAATGGGCGCTGTAATTGCATGGCAGGGCTAAAATAGAAAGATGAGTGAAAAAAGATAAAATCAGAAGAAAAATGGTAGAGTGCTGCTGTAAAAGATACCCGAGAAGAACGGAGAACATCTCAGCACAAATGTTTGACAAATTGTAGCCAGGAGCCAAGCCAACATTTTGGGAATACTAGAATACGGGTTGTGTGCAGACTGTTGTGTACACTTCTTTGATGTAAAGTCTTGTGTGTAGGTCAAAATGTTTTTTGTACATTATTTAATAGGTCTACCAAGAAGAATGTGATGTTGTGATGAATCTTAATTTGTTGGTGTGTGAGGATCTAGTGGCTTCAGAAATACATGTTTGTATCTCTGCTATAAGTACAATAAGGACAAAGAGTCGCACTTAAAGCCAAGATGAAAAGTCTTTCTAACCCTTTTAGATCACATCCCCGGTCATATTGTGCACCTATTTAACAATATATGCCTTTTTTATAAATAAAAAAAATAAATTACTTCGTAATTTTGCATAAAAATTGAATCATCTTTTCTTCCTGTGAAACAAAATATGACGTGTGCTTAGGTAAGCTAGTACCAACCAATTTCAACCAATATAATGACATCCTTCCATCAATCAATAGGGCAGTCCTCCGTAGCTCATATCACTCTACATTCTAAGCCCGTCCAATCAAATGCAAAGGATTTGACTGAAATCCCTCTTATAACTGTACATTGCTCAAATATTCTGTTTCACTGGGGAATACTCCCAGTACAGAAACTAAAGACGCTCTAACTTCCATTTCTGACTTTACATGTGACGCCAGATACTCACAACTTAGATATCATTTGGGCAGGTCCCGACACAAGGATTTAATGATCTTTATGTTATCATTTATTTATTTATGTTTATTTCAATCGTCCCAGCTGTGGGCTGCTGTAAAGCGCAACTCGGGGTTCAGTGTCTCGCTCAAGGACACTTTGACATGCAGACAGTAGGAACCAGGGATCAAACCGGCAACCTTGTGGTTAAAGGACGACCCGCTCTAACCAGTGAGCTACAGCCGCCAGCAAATGATATCGTCGGTCTGTCTGACCGTCGAACGGTGGAGGGTGGTTCGGTCCACCGCTTTGATCCAGATTGAAATATCTCAACAACGACTGTACTGCCATGTATTTTAATACAGACATTCACGGTCCACAGAGGATGAAGCTTAATGATCGTGGTGATCCCCTGACATTTCCTCTTTTATAAATGAAATGTCTTCTTGACACCTTTTGGATGGATTGGCAGGAAATGTGGTACAGAAATTCACATTTTCAAGAAGGATGGATTCTAGCTCATCTAGCGCCATCGGGTCAACATTTGTAACTGATTTCGTATTCTACTTACGGCTTCATCACCCCCTTAAATATGTGATGTTTTGATGGGGTCTAATCGCCAAAGGCTATTCACATTTCTCATCCTATGTGAACATGTCAATTAAATACTTTTCACTCAAAGAAATGAAGTCTCTCCTGATTGAAATGGCCAAATATCTGCAAAACTAATGTCATTCCCAGTGATGGAATGATGAATTTTTGTGTATCAACAATGATTTTCTGCTGACCAAAACTCGCTGAAACTACGGAATAAATGTGCAATCCTAATTTGAAAGCAAAAAGTATCCAGAAAAAGGATTCTGTGGCTTGTGACTTAACTGACAACTTTTTCAGTGTGATATTTGTGTTGGTTTTGGTGCCGGAATGTGACAGAATTTTCTGTTTTGTTCAATGCCACAGGTGGAGGCTGTTGAAAAGAGGTCTGATGGATGTTTTCCTGAGCCTGTAACTGAGGTGAGCGCCTCAGATATTTGGGACAAGGCGACAACTGACAGGAAATACCGTGTTCTCCGGCTTGCCTTGAAGAAGAAAAAAACGGAACAATCTTCAAGTGCAGGTCTTATGTGTCGCACACATAATAAATAATGTACACTGGATAATCCCAGATCGTCTCTGCTCCACAGAGGAGCATGATCTGCAGAGGACTGCTGATCTCCATTTCAGCTATGCCAGGCAGATGATGTCAACTTTATATGGCTGTAAAGTCACTCGAAGAAACAAAGTCATATGTTACAGATGGTAGGAAGAGAGAGGTTTGGATTCATTTTGGATAGGTTTTTGAAGACATACATATCTACCTCGATTTTCTATATGAAGTTAAAACTCCTTCTTTTTTGTGGTTAGTACTTGTACATATTTTTGTCATTAACTCCAAGAGATTATATGTTTGAAAAAATGTATTTCTGAAAATTTTGAAAAGCTGTTTTGGAGTGTTTTTGGATAGATTTTGCACAAAAAAGAACACCTACACTGCTTACTAATTGCCCTGTACCTCCAAACATATTGTCAATCATTAAACACAATGTCATGTGTTTTAGATACACTTTTTGATTTTAATAGTATCCAAAAAGTTCCATCCTGTTATGAAACTTATGAACGCTGTTGTGTTTTAAACGCGTTTCTAAACCGTAAACTGGGGAGCAAACTTTGGGATCTCGCGGTGCTATCGGGATACTGTATTTAGCATAATAATGAATATCATGTATAACAAAAGCAGCAATTCTAAAACCATGTCAAAACATGTATAAGAGCTGTAATGTTTCATTTATTCTGTTAAACAGAGATGACATCACATTGATAGACGCTAATATTTTTGAAGCACTGGCCGCACGGAGCATGGTACAGAGAACTCCCATCTTAACACAGCCTTCCTTAACTGTGACATTAGCAGAATGAAAATATGTAATCATTTATTTAGATTGAAAACTCAAGGTCTTTGCTGTCTCACGGCCTCTTAGTGCACACTTTACAAAAGATACGGTTTATCTTTGTTTGCATAACAACACACAATTCAAATTACGGAATAGGATAGGAAAAGATTATTGTACTATTATGTAAATATTTGCTTTGATTAAAAGAAAAAAATTGGCATTAGTAGTTTTAATTATGCATTACAAGCTACTTACAGCTGGTGTTAGGAAGTTAAACACGTCATAATTCACTCTCTATTATCTATTTTATATTGTAGTGAAAACATCTCCCTCAAACAACTGGATTTATTCAGGTTTCTCACCAAAAGCTTAATTTTACAAGATTACATTTGAACATATCATGATGCCCTTATAATTTACCTTCTGCGCAATACTAATTTTTTCGTAAAGAATCTCAATGGAACCTCTGTTAACGTTAGCTGTTAGCCAATCAGGGCTGTGCTGCCCACCAGCTGCTAACAGCTAACGGCGACCAGAAAGCATTAATGCCGATCTCCCGATCACATCCCTAAAGTTAAATCCTCAATTCAATTTAACAAATCAGCCGTTCCTTGTCGATTGCGACACTTTCAAAGCAAGGTATAAATAGAAATGGGGCGTCCGACAAAAGTTCAGTCGCACTGTAAAGCGCTGCGTCACTCGCAGCCAGTTAGAACACTCCGATAGAAAACAAGGCAATCAAACAGATTTTGTTGCTGACGTTCGCTCACGTCACATACAGAATACAGTCTTTGGTTAGGACACACACACACACACCGTAATCTCTTAAAAACTTGGGGCCACCGGGGGCCACCTACAGGGGATATTTGGAGGCCACAAGTAACTTTTTGTGGCCCACGGGTCCAGGTAATTGTCGAGCCCTGCATCATATCACTCCATAAAGGCAAATCAAGGCCATCTGCTCTTTGTTAACCTAATTAAACAAGCGTGCTTTTGACGTTCATGTATTTTGTTCCCATCAAAGAGCGCTGGCTTCAAAGCCGCCTCCCATCCAATGAGCTCAGCCTCTGTGAGGAAAGTTCTGACCCTGGTCATCTTCCGCTTATTATCTCTCAGATGTCTCTGATGTGCTCCAGTCAGCCTGTATGATGGGCTGTGACCAGGTGATTGTCATGACAAAAGCAGAGAGTATTAATGTATGATGTCTTCCCCCTTATAGGAACTGGATACCTCTGACTGTGATGTATGCTATGAATTCTGTGTCTATTGTTAAATCTCTATATAACAAATCAATAAGATAAGTGCATTGTGGTAAAGTGAGTTTACTCCCCACTACATCCCCGGCTATTGCCTGTGTTTATCTACGGCATTAAAAAAGAATAATACAGTTGTGGAACAAATATATACAAATACAGATCACCAGTTAGAGCCTACACCAGAGCGTGGTCTCTCGACCATGTCTCCAGTACAATAGTTCGGTCTGGTGGGTCTATAGAAGCACTCGATTGTTGCAATCAAGCTACTCTGTGAAAGGCATTGTACAACAACGTTGGGGTGGTATTGTACAAGAACATGATTGGCAATTCAAAGCCTGTAAATACTTTGTGGGGAGTGGATCAGAGGAAGCAAAGCCCGGTCGTCGGATCAAAGCCTCACTAATCCCACCTGCTGATTGGCCCCTTTAATGATAATGTTTTGATTGGTCCTCAGAGAGCCATGGTCTGCCACTACTGGAAGGGCTCCAAGGACGACTTCCTACATCACAACTTAAATATGCAATGCCTCTTTTAAAGCGGCAGTCGGCAGAATCTTTTTGGCATCATTTGGGCAAAAATTCCATAATAACCTTTCAGCATATTGTAATTCAAGCGTTCTGAGAGACTTCTGCCCTCCTCATGGCTTTATTTTCAGGCTTTTAAAAAATCTAGTCTGTGACGGGAGACTTTGGTGTATCACAGGTCATTTCTGAGAGAGAGCTTTCCTATTGGTTGACCGTTTCATCGGAGTTTGCCAGTGATTGACAGCTGCTCAGAGATGGCATTCTCCAGCTCGACTCTGATTGGTTGTTTTCCTCTGGTCTGTGAAATCTTGCAGATGCTGTTAGGAGCACGGGAGGACCCAGAGGCACATGATTTTTTTCAGATCACCTGTCTCATGCACTGCTGTCAGGATATAGTGACCGATATATAAAAATATATATATATATTTTTTAATCATATTTGCTCCAATCTCCAATCTACTGCTGCTTTAACCTTGTTGATGCAGGACACATTTATTTTTTTGCATTACTGCAGATAATAAATCATGTGAAAATAGGGGTTCCATCAATATAATGTTTGACCCACTTATATTAAATAAGTCCTAATTACTTGGAGTTCTGTGTCAATATTTAGTATCTTTAATTTGAATATTTCCTTCAGGACAGAAATGCATTTGGTGTTGACGATGTATTGTTAAATCACCACAATAGATGAAAACAAAATTGATCTCGTTATATCTAGTGAGTTCATCCATTGAGAAAACATCAGCTTGCAACTATTAACGTGCGACAAAGCTTACAAATGCATCGCACTCACACAGATGTAGTCAGGTGTAGAGCGTGACTTGGAGGCCTCCCTTTAACAATTCCCCTTGAATTAGATTTCACTCTCGACTTAATCTCTTTATTCGTGTGGAGAGGCTTTTTTTGTCAAGGAGGTTGTGCATGATGTGGCTTAATCCTTCCGCCTGCATGGGCACAGGCAGACCTTTGATCAGCTCCTGTTTGATGAGAGATATCGACAGACCTCATCTGACACAGCGGACAGCTCGCCGCAGAGCCCACCACCCCTCCTCCCCCTGCACTTGTTGAGGTTTGATGAGATTAAAAGAGGAGAGGATGGAAGCGTCAAATGTCGGGAAACACGGAGGAGAAAAAAAAAACGCAGTGGCGGCGGCAACTGGCTGGACCTTGACTTGATTTATGAGTACACTCCATTTCTTTTTATCCCTCCCCTCTCTCTCTCTCTCTGGGTGTCTCCCTCTCTCTCTTCCAGTCTCATTGTGCATACACATGAGCAACACAAAAAAAAGAAAATATGAACACCCACATGCACACAGAAACATGCAGACTCCACTTCCTGCCACCCTCTGCAGAAGGTTAATAAGGATCTCTTGTGTGACTTTCTGAGAGGTCAAAGCGGACTCCGACACAAAATAAGAGCTGGGCTTGTGTATGAAGGCTGTTTCCCAGTGGTTCGGTGTCCCCTCCGTGGCTGCGTGACATTTAGACACAGCGATAATGTGCTAATGATGCAGTATTTTCATAGAGCTGCCCCATGCCACCGATGACAGGTACTGCAGCTTTCTCTTGTTTGCCCTCTGTAAAGAGTCAAAGACGTAATTAATGTCCAAGTTAACCCAAGACAAAAGGCGGCAGAGAATGTGCTCATGTGATTTGACATACAGCCATTTTTTCCTGTCACTAAGGTGCCAACGGTCTGTCTACAGTAAAAGCCACTGGTGGTGACATGCATTTTTTATTCAGTTCAGTTCCATTGAAAGCTGGTGTCCATGTCATTGTGAAGGTTGTGCGTTTGATTTCTTAGGTAATTTTACTGCAACAATCTTATTCTAAAAATGTTATTAGTTCACACATAGCTGGAGAGACTAGAAATTAGAAAGTATAATTTTTTCAGCTAATTATTCCTAACATCTCCTTGTGGCAGCTGACATGTGTTAACAAAAATGACATGGTACAAAACTAACAAACTAATGAACTGAAAAGACAAAGAAAAGATCGCCACTTTTACTAAGTCTAACTTCATCAACAGAATACTTGCTTGCATGACCTAGAAGATTTGTTGCCCAGACAATTTAAATATAAACTTGTATTATACAAACATTTACATGCCTCCGTTGTGCTTCTAATCTAATCACACTTTTTGTCAAATTTTACTAATATCTCCTCACAGTCCGCTAGCGGTCCGTTCTGTGTGTGTGCTCTGAAAAAATAGTCGGTGTTCATACAGTACACAGCCCTGGCTGTGTGAATGGGAAACAAACAAAGTTGCTCGGAACAAGCCACTAAGTACCGAATGTCTTTTTTTTTTTGCAATCAAAGCTTCTGTGGAGGTTTTCACATGAAGCTTTGAATGTCTGTCGTCATATTTTATGTTACGTTTTTTTGACCGCAGTGAAAATGTTGTTTTCGAAAGGCTAAACGGCAAACTGGATTGAAGCACAATAATTTGTTAGATAAAATATATATATAATATAAAAAATATTTTATTTTTAAAAAATTTGGACTTTTGGACTTTGGACTGAGACAAATACAGCGCTCGCTGTGAGCGTGTTTGAGAGAGACAGAGAGAGGAGAAGAGAAGGTGAAATACTGTACGCAACGTTTCGGTAAGGTATTAATAATAACAATTTTAATTTGACAAACGCAGAATTCGGACCAACCATCCGATCATTTTATTTTTTAGACCGCTTCTTCATTTAACTCATTTTCAAGTTATGTCAATAAGGCTATTCCAAATAAATGACCAGTAATTAGTACATATGGATAGTATATGGCCAGAAGTCTGGAATATTAACGGTCATATTGAAAAGTCTGGCGTAAACCCTGATCACATGTATGACAAGATGCTGTGTTTGTGTGTGACCAAAAAAAGCAAGGCCACAGTTGACTTTAAATATTTGCAATGTCTAAATTAACTTGCAATGAGTAGTTCTTAGAAACACACACACACACACACACACACACACACACACACACACACACACACACTAGAGTGGCTAGAGGAAGAGAGGCTGATGTCTTGTCAGAGTAAAAACGCCCTCTACTGAGAAAATAACCCTGCCTAAACCTCTCCCCCACACACAGGAATGAAAGTGCATTTGAAAGCAATTTTTTTCCCAATTTACTTCTGTTCAAGCAGATTGTCAACTACTGAATACCAAAGCCTGGCTGCCCCCTGACATTATTCATGGCGCAGTGGACCAGGCTCATAGAGTGGAGGAATTAGAAATTACTGAAAGAAATTCAAAACAAAGAGCACTTGAGCCACGATCTGCAACGGCTGAAGGCCTGGGCTGTGTTTTTATTTTTTTTATTTTTTTTTTGCGTCCTCTTTTTCTCTTTAAGCCAGGAGTTATATTATGGGTGCAATTTAATATCTGAGAGGAGGGAGGGATCTGGATTTTCATAATCTTATGATAAGGAAAGGGATTAAGAATAAAGAAGGGATTAATTTGCTTGATCTGCCAATATGGTGGACCAACAATTTCCCCCCCAGGAAGTGAAATGTTCTCCTCCTTGTACAAACCCAAGTATAACCCAATTACTATTCTCTGAAGAAACTTAATTTGGCCACATCATGTTTTGATAGCTGGCCCTGACCTGGTACTATTCCACTCCGTCCGCCCACAATCTGTCACCTGTTGAAATGCCCCGGCCACACAATATGTAACCGTTCACAAAGCATATGAAGATCAAAGCGTATATGTACAGTACAGGAAGTGGAGATCACTTACTGATAGTCTGAATGAGCTAAATGACACATATCTAGGTAATTACTGTATCACACATGTAATTATGTAAAGTGAGGTCACACTAATTGAGCACGGAAGTGAGGCGGTACAAGTACAACCCGAGTGGTCCGTCAGAGCAGACCGTGGCTGGCATTCAGTCATCGCTGTAAGGCAGATGGAAATGACATAATGATGAATGACTCATGTCAAAAGTGGAAGTGAAAGCCTGAATACAAATGTTAATGTTAAACGCAGGAAAGTGGAAGAAAAGAAAAAAAAAAATTAAAGATGATAATTTCAAAAAGTAGTTCCTAAACTCAAAAATGGAGAACTAACTAAAATCCACTTTGCAGGCGAGAATGGTTTTATTAAAAGTACTATGTGTAGCATTTTATCGTCAGCAAATTATTATGACATCAGCTTTGAAAGATGTGTGCCATTACTGCGTGAAGAAACCCTCCAGAGAATATCAGACACCATGATGTTGTGCTACATCTTCTGTTGGGTTTATTTATGAGTGAAACAGCAATTTACTGCTCGAAGGAATGAGACAGCAGAGAACCATGGACGTAGCCACACCCACGAGCTTCTGAGGGAGCAATCTGAAGCCTGACGTTTGGGTTTATAGCAAAGCCACATTTCTAGATTTGGATATAGGAGGGTGAGGCAGAAAACACCCCAAACATGTGCCGCTTGACTCCTTGATATCTTCCTAATGGAACAATAGATCTTTGTCAAGGTGGGCATTTTTATTTGTCTAGACCTGTGTCACACATGTTGAACACAGTCATTATCAATCGTACTAGCTAATTGGTTTCTGGATCATTTCTAACTGGTTTCTATGGTTGTGAAAACAAGCCAATCAGAGTGTTGTAGGCCTGAATAAGACTGGGGACGTGATCTTCCTACGCCACAAATGGAATTAGTGCTTTGCGGTTGTATGCCTCCGCCAACCAGTCAAGTTGCAGTTTGCATCCATGCCTGTCCAAAATATCATCACTTCATCATTTTATCCTGTTAGACATTTGTGTGAAATTGTCATAATTGGGATATGAATTCTTGAGTTGTGGCCAAAAACATGCTTTGTGAGGTCACAGTGACCTTGACCAAAATCGAATCAGGTCATCCTTGAATACAAGTGGACGTTTGTGCCAAATTTTAAGAAGCTCAATCAAGCCTTTTCCTGAGATATCATGAGAATGGAAAATATGTGAAGTCACAGTGACCTTGATGTTTGCCCACCAAAAATCTAATCAGTTGATCTTTGAGTCCAAGTGTACGTTTGTGCCGAATTTGAAGACAGAATGCCTCCGGCCACGGCTGTTGCAGGCGCAAAGGCATAAAAATGATGAGATCGACGCAGCTATGCAGGTTGATGTAAACTAAAACTTGGACTAAATTCAATCAAATGGTTTGGAATAACCGAGCAAATAAACTCTAAACTATATAGTAAACTATAGGCTACGCACGGCTGTAATCTGCCAGTAAACACATGCCATGGCCATCTAACCTGTATCTAACCCATGTACAAGAGAGAAAATCTGGAATTTGTTTCAATTGGGTAAGTTTTGTTATTTCATGTGAACTAATATTGGCCATTTTTCATGTTGTCCAGAGACAACATAGCAACAACATAGCATTCGGGGAATTAGGGCTGCACCTAATGATAATTTTCACTGGAAATTAATCTGTTAATAATATCTGTAATCAATTATTGTTATATTATCTATAAAATGTCAGAAAATGGTGAAAAATTGTCGATCAGTGTTTCCCAAAGCCCAAGATGACGTCCTTAAATGTCTTGTTTTATCCACAACTCAAAGATATTCAGTTTGCTGTCATAGAGGAGTAAAGAAACCAGGAAATATTCACATTTAAGAAGCTGCAATCACAGAATTTTGACTTTTTTTCAAACCAATTAATCAATTGTAAAAATAGTTGCCGATTAATGTAACAACTTTAATCCATTAATCGTTGAAGCTGTGATGAGAATATCTGAGAAGACGCAGACAGCAGAAACAGCAGATCGGTCATGTGAGTTAAATGTCCACTACATCAGAATATATTCAGCGTTTCCACAACCCATTTAGCGCATCAACTCTTTTTCGCTAAAGGCAAAAACCACCTCAAGCGAGTGTAAAAATGTGTTTACGCAATTGAGTTTTATCAAATTTTGCCATTTCTATACAGCTTTTCTAACGCGATACTTCAAAATGTGCATAAAATATGTGAATGGTTTCATCAGCGGCACAAAACAGGAAGGGACTGTTGTTATTCAAGTGAAAATAAGTGCATGACTGAAAATGAAGCAGCAGCATCTTTGCCACAAGACAGATTTTAGAAGATGTTTTCATTTGCTTAGTATAATATATTACATTTCATTTGACAAACATATTTTAATGCTACATGTAGCAACATGTAAAAAATATTGTTTTCCCAAACTCATTACCATCACATCATGTCTCTGAAAACACATAGTGTGAAAAACAGTAATCAAACACACCGAGCTACAAAGCAGTGTTTCCTTCGGTATGTATAAGCCATTGAGTGCGGAGAGAGAAAGAGAGATTCATCTTAAAGCCTGGTGCTTTATGAGCTCTATAATGGGCCCTGATCTCTATCTGCAGTGGGGAGGGGAGATGGAGGTGATTAGAAGTTGATGCTCCTTCAGGCTTGGGATTATGGTAAATATATTGGTTCGTCTCTGGGGATCATTAAAAACAGCTTCCTCATCCCCTCCAAGTGACTGCTTATGTTACTGGACCCTTGGAGGCAAAGAAAAAACAGCCACCGCTGCTGTGGGTTTCTAGGGAAATAGAGTGTACCGTATATCATAGGACAGATTTTCATGTGGTGTTTTGAAGAATCCTTTCTGTGCAATGTTAAGTATGCTGTTTTGGAGGAGAGTCAAATATTCAATGAAAAGGACACGACGGAGGGTTGATGAAAATTTAAATTTAGATGTTTTGCAGCTTTATTGCAAATCTTATTTTCCAGAAAATATACAGAATTCTGCCATATTTATTTCTAAAAACCCACGAGAAATAGAAAATAAACTAAATTGTGATCATTTAAACTCATCCTACCAGTCCATCTACAGTTAAATATGAAACCTTTCCCAAATGAACCAGCTTTGTGTTCACACAGCCAGCCTGCAGGCAGCAGAGACTTTAAGCAACGCCATTCAAAACCAACATGTTAAAGCCCACTGAGATATACCGGATCAATAGGCGGAGTCCCACACTCGTTGTGAAGCCACGTCACCGGCACTGGCGTTTGCCCTCTGGGAGGTCCAAGCTGAGGCTGTGACAGCCTACAAGCTTTCACACACTTCTCACCTTCAACAGAGAAACTGTTGGAAAGGCTTTAACATGAGACAGAGAACTGTTCTTTCAGTCTAACATAACTCTGCTTAGCCGCTCACCGTACATACTATATTGTATCGCAATTGTACATTTTCACTTTAAAAGTTATAAGAGAAAGAATTGAAGAATGAAGACTAAACAATGAGTTTACCAAAGACAACAATGGTTGGGGTGTAAACTCTTCATAATCTGATAGAGAGCAGGACAGAGCAGCTAACATTAGCCCGAAGTCTGTTAGCATCCAGGGCTTCCAGACAGCGGGGAAATACGACACAGTGGATGTGCTACACATGAACTGGGCTTTTTTAACCCCACAAACTACTGTATGAAGTTAGCAGTGTTGGGGGTAACCTACTACCCTACTTACTTTGTAACGCAGCATTTTTTTTGTTGTAACAAGTAACATTTCAAGTAATCAGGTTTTTAGTTACATTTTCAAATAAGCAATTTGTTGCAAGAACATCACGGTGAAATGCAAATTTGTGCCTGGGGGACAGGTATCTGTCAGCTGCGAAGTACTGTACTTCAAATTTTGAAGAAGCACCTGCATGCATACAGCTATACACACTGCAGGGTTTCTGCCAGTGCATTGTAAGTCTGGCGGCCCGCCAGGCCTAAGCATCGAGGAGCTATGTATTTTTAAGAATATTTAAATCTAAAATGTGTTATACAAGTAGCAAACTCCTTTAAGGAAGAACTCAAGTGTGTAGGTTGTGTGTATATTGAGCGTTTTGATAGTTAACAGTATTTAAAAAGCACTTAAACCTGCTTTATAATATAAAAGACATGAAAATCGTCCTGTCTGTTCAAGATTATTGGAGAGAGATTCATGATGCCATACAAGATATTTTCAGATGTCATGTTCCCATGGAGTGCAAGACTATTTTTTTGGACTTATGCCTCAAGAATGATTGAAAAGAGACAAATATTTATTAAATATATTGCTGGTAGCTGGTAAAAATGCTCTTACGAGGAAGTGGTTATCACAGGAGAGCTCAACTCTGAATACATGGATGGACATTACAATGGACATTTATAAAATGGAGAGGATAACAGCATATGCTAACCATAAACTGGAATTATTTGTGTCACGCTGGGACAACTGGGTCAACTATGTAAGACCCAACAGGCCAGATTTTATTTTTACAAATCTATGATTGTATGATAATGAAAAGATCACTCCCTATCTGTTCATACTGTTGTTTTCAATGTTTGTTTTTTTGTGTATAAGAAAATCTTCAAATACGGCACTTTAGACAGACATGGTTAGGTGGTGTATGTATACATGATCTGTAAATTATGTTATGTATGTTTGTTGCAAAGTGTCAATAAAAATATAATAATAAAAAAAAAAGACATGAAAATCTGACTTTGTACATTATGGGACCTTTAAATGTTGAACATCAGTCATACTACAGCCCCATGCACTCCACTTTGGCATGTGAAAAAATCCAAAGCTTCACAGGCGTGCAATGCCTGGTTACGGTTGCTAAGGCTTAAATTGAATTGCTGTTTGGAGGGGGGCTTTAGCGGAGGGTCAATTAGGAGATGATTTCACAAAAACAATGGATATAGCCACACAGCCAGTACAGCCAGTCAGACACAGAGACAGATGTTGACTCTATTTTGGTTCACACTGGTTTTTTTCTATGCAAGTTCAAGCAAATGCATCAATATCTATTTAATGCGAAAATGTCTGCTGGCTTGGTTCTCTAGCTTTTATAGAGATATGTTAATGTAAAGGAAAAACCTTGCATGTCTTCAATGCCAGCTTTTCAGAAGCTTTAAAACCGACTTTCAGCTCGACCACCATATGAGTTTATGTAAATCCTGTTTCATAAGAGTTTCATAAGACCAAGGTTTACACAATTTTTTGCATCTGAATTTAACACATCCAATCGCTTATGGAATCAATGATAAAATTATATTTTCACATGACAGCAGCTCATGTGCACGAGCTATTCAGTTAAGAGTTTTCAGCACCTCATCAAACCTATTAAAGAAACAATAAATATAGGAAACATGTGGGAAGATTACGGGCAGATGTGGGTGTAAACAGGACAGATACACCCGACCACAAAGCTTACATAACGACAAAACAAACACTTGTGTATGTATGCCACGCACCGTATGTCCTTCTCACAAACACAGAGACAGAGTTGAGAGAGAACGATGAGGGATCCATCTATCTTTTAACAGATGTGATGAATATCGGTGTGTGACCCACGCTCACTTCCTTGATGCATCGCTGCAGTGTGCTTGTCATCTTTGTTTTCCGCTTATTATTCTCAGAGAGAATCCACAGATTTGTCTCAGGTGCATTTTTCATTCTCCGTTTCATTATTTGCTCAGATTAATACGAGCAATGGTATCAGCGGCAGCGTGGTCGGCTAAGCTGTGTCTAATAGGCTAGAGTCTAGACATACCCATACCAATTATCCACTGTAAATAGAATCCACGCTTTGGCTCAAGGCTTTGTTTATTCAATTCTATTCACTTCATATCCGCATGATTATAATTAAAGAAAATAAACACCTCCTGAGAAGGTGAAGGCTCAGGAATGTTAGGCATCAACATGTGTCATCCCTACAACATGGGAGGTGTGCGCCGGTATGTCAGCTGTGATAAACGTAATGCGACATTTATGGAAACATTACATTGGAGAGAATATAAAAGGAAAAGCTTCACTACAAAAGAGCGTGTCTTCATTTCTCACTGCATCCTCTGAAGAGTTCTAATTTAGTAAATACATGACTCAAGATAGTTTCTATTCACTAATGAATGCATTTTTCATGAAAGCAGCCATTCTGTCAGTAAGTGGCACATTTAGCAGATGGCAAATATCTTCTTTTGATAGTGAGCTTTCAACATGCTGTTAGCTGTGATTTTCCAACAGCCTTTATGATGATAATGATAATACCCCTATAAACAATTAGGGTTGAGATTCCATCCACTCATCATGATATGTCGTAAATGGACTTTCTAGTCTTCCGACCACTCAAAGCGCTTTACAGCAGGTTATGTCATCACACCGATGCTTCTGTCCGTCTGTCAGAATATTAGAAATGTTGTTAGTAGGGCTGTCAATCGATTCAAATATTTAATCGTGATTAATCGCATGATTGTCCATGATTGATCGCAAATCAATCACACATTTTTTATGTTCAAAATGTGCCTTAAAGGGAGATTGTATATGTATGAATGTATGTATGTATGTATGTATGTATGTATGTATGTATGTATGTATGTATGTATGTATGTATGTATGGAAATCAATTAACAACACAAAATTATGACAAATATTGTCATTATTTATTCACATATCTTGAGGCATATACCTCTTTGACCAGAAGACTCCTTTGAAAATGGCCATGACTTTTGTTGTTCGGAGCGTTATTTAACCTCCTTCATGACGTAATGGTTGGTACCAATGGATTCCTTAGGTTTCCTAGTTTCATGATAGCACTATCTTCACTTTAGCTTTAAAACTGAGCCCGCCACAACCTCCGAAAAATGTATTGTGTTAAAGAAATTAGTGGCGTTAAAATGAATTTGCGTTAAGCGAGTAAAGATTTATTTATATAGCACTTTTCACAGACATACATCACAAAGCGCTTAACAAGATCATTATGCAAACATACAAGAAAGAGCTTATATAAAAATGCGGTGACCACACGAGCCATGTGATTATGCGTTATTATTGTTATTATCGCGTTAACTTTGACAGCTCTAGTTGTTAGTAATTTTTTGGTTTAACGTGTAACGAACACAGGTGTGCAGAAGCTGCAGATGATTCAGCAAGTGTTGAACACGAACAAAGACAAACATCTAGTTGCTGCTAACATCAGCAAACCGCTGCCATGGGAAACGGCCATCTAGAGTCTTGAAGCTTGGATGCTGTTTCCACAAATATGTCAAAAAATTGTTTTATCTTTCTCATTTTAGAAATAGGCATTAACGTAACGTGATATTGATTCATATTTGATCAGCGCTGCCTAGTTTGACCGTTTGGTCGGAGTTCGCGAGTGATTGTCAGCCGGCTCTCATAGACAGCAGATGGACAGCAGACCTCAGATCAGCTCTTATTGCTTGTTTTCCTCCGGTCTGTGAAATCTTGCAGATGCTGTTAGGAACACCGGAGGACACAGAGGCACATGATATTTTTCAGGTTACCTGTTTCATGTACTACTTTATCATATTTGTTCCAATCTCGCCTACTTCAGCTTTAAGTATGAAGCATTTCATTTATGAAGTATTAAGTTTCTCTGATAAAACAGACCTAACCACGGGTTCAACCGACTACAAAAATGGATGACATTTGATATTTTTTCCAAAAATACAACTAATTCAAAACTTTTAGAAAGCAGTATACATTAACCTTCACTTGACTTGTCCTCCTATTAACTGGAAGCACTTCAATCACTATTTTTGATCTAAACCCCTGGCATTGCTCACTGTTTGATCCGAGGACTGTTTTTTTCCCCCAGCAGACTGATGTCAGTGCTTTATCATATCTGCATCAGTTACAATTGAATTCCCAAAAATGTCAAATAGGAGACAGTCCACTGGAAATCATGAATGAGCCATAGGCTTTGTGAGAGAAGGGCTTACTTTCACAGTGACGGTTCAGCTGCGAGTCAGAGACACACCTTCACCCCGTCAGCTTGTCCTGCTTGCCCACTGACGTACCACGACATTTGCTTACGGCGCAAAAAGAAAAAAGTCTGAGCTGCCCGGCCACCAAACCTGAAGTCATCACTGAGGCTACGGTACATTGCAAGTGACATAAAGTCAGAAACGAAAATCTCAGTATAGACAGGGCTAAATCTTTCATGAATTTATCATTTCTTATTCATAACAACTCTCTATCCACAATTTCTTTTTCTTTTTCTTTTTTTTACCCCAACAGCTCTGCGACTGACAAAAGAGGTCCTCGGTGTGTGACCTTGTGGGTGCAGTTAAAGTTAGAAAGTGCAGAGCTTATTGGAACCATCACTAGAGGAAACAGTTGTGACTGGGCTGTCCTGCAGTAAACCATGCTCTGTTTAATAGCAGTTAGCCATGCATGGAAAATATAGAATACAGATTAGATAAGTGACTATCAGTGAAATGATTTGACCGTGGGCTCCAGCATAGGGGGATTGGTGAGGCACATTACCTTTTCCTATTACCAATTCCATCATATCATGGCCTAACCATCTGTCAGTGATTGTATAACCTTTTAGATTCATTTATTTCCAGCTGGTTCAAGGGACACTAAGTTTAACAGTTTGTGTTAGGGCTTAGAATCACCAGAGGCCCCACGATACGATATTATTACGATACAATATCATTACGATACTTAAGTCATGATACGATCTTATTGCGATTTTAAACATTTCATGATTTAGTATTGCGAATTATTACTTTTTTTCAACGGCAAATTATGTTTGTCAACATCTTTTTTATCTAATAAGAGTTCATAGTTTTCATTCACATATCTTGAGGTCAGAGGTCAAGGGACCCCTTTGAAAATGGCCAAGCCATTTTTCCCTCGCCGAAAGTTTTGCGTAACTTTGGAGCGTTATTTAGCACTCGTTCCCACAAGCTAATAGGAGTGCAAGAAAATATCAATACACGAGTATCGCGATATAATTTATATGTATATTATCGATATCTGTATCGATTCTCCAAAATGCTGTATTGATTTTTAATTAACATCTAAAAAAATCCTCCGGCCCCTATTCTGTCTTTCGGAGGTTGTAGCGGGCTCAGTCTTAAAGCTAGAGTGAAGATACTGGTATCATATGAAAGGAACAAAGGAAGTTAAATAACGCTACAAAGTTATCCTAAATTTTGGTGTGGAAAAACTATCATGGCCATTTTCAAAGGGGTTCCTTGAATTCTCACCTCAATATTTGTGAATGAAAATTGGTTCAACCCCTTTACAGATATGCCCACTTTATGCTAATTCCACGCAGTTTTGGGCAAAGACCATGTCGTTTTTTGCATGCAGTACTAATGCGTTATTTTCACCTATTCTAAAATAGTGTGTTTTAATATTTCTTCATGGGGTCCCTAAACACTCTTAGAATTGCATAAATCGGATATAACTGGAAAGCTGAGACTCTTGTGGATCCAATTAGTCCAATTGTATTCATGTGTAACAATGTTACTCCCCATAGTAGCTATTATCACATAGTGACTTTTTTTACATTGATTTCATACATATGGTGGTGTGTCTTTATACTATGACAGTTTTCCTAAAATTGATTAAAAAAAATAAATCACAAAATATCGCCTTGCTTACAGTATCGCAATATATCGCAATATACTGAATCGTTACCCCTGCATCATGATACCATTCGTATCGCCAGATTCTTGCCAATACACAGCCCTACAAGCTAACATGACATGGTTGGTACCAATCGATGTCACTTAGGTTTTCTAGTTTTTCTAACTAGTGATATATAGAGCCCGCTAAAACCTCTGATAAACAGAATAGCGGATTGTTAAAAAGTTAATAGTATCTATAATAAAGGATTGATACTTGACGTCCGTGTATCGATACAATATTGGCCAGCAAAATATTGCGATACTATGCTGTATCGATTTTTCCCCCACCCCTAGTTTCTATATCATTTTAGTGCCAATTCTTTCCAAGTCTCTCTGTACTTTCAATCACTTTGTGGTCTTTTCTTTACATTTACATCCCGCTCTCCTCTTTTTATCTTCCTCTCTCACTCAGCATCAGCTAAATTGTTTCAGTGTTTATGTGTGATGCCTCTTGAGTTATGCCTGTAGCAAAAGACCGTAGGGGCCAAAGATCTCCACCATGACCACACATATCATTATCCTGTGCCTTCTACCTGCAGTATGATTACACACACTAAAAAACGTACTTCACCAAGCTTTTTCATGATGCAAAGAAATGCTATAAATTGCTGCTTTTCAGACGTTTGAATGCTGCTGCATTCACAGTGTCCTCTCTCAGGCGGTGTGGGCCTCTCACTTCTTCTATGTTTCTTGTAGTTCACTCTCTCTGTCAACATCTAAAAGAAACCTGCAGCTCTGCTGGAATTTAATGTGAGCATAAGTCAGTCTCAACATAAACATCAATGAAACACCACAAAAATGATGCTCAACACTGTATACGGCCGGTTGCATTGTGACCTCCACATTCGAAATGGGTAGATAAAATGAATGGTTTAATGGTATCCCTTTGGTCTAATGTTCCGCACAGATTAGGAGCCCACTTCAGCTGGTGGGCATTTGGGGCAAGCAGGGATGAAGCTGAGCTTTGGTACTGGATTGGAGAGAAGTTAGTTTGTGATTACAAAGAGCACCTGATTCCCCTTAATTCTCCTTAACAGAGGCTGAGAGACAGAAAGAGACAAGGACGGCTGAACAGAGGCTCCAGCAAAGTTTTCTAAACTTTGTCTTTAAACTGCTGATATACTGTCTTTTTTTTAATGTCAGTCGATCTGCCTTTACTAATAAGCGGCACAGTGGTTAAATTGTCCCCGTCCATTGAAGCTCCCGAGTGCGCACATCTCAACAAAACCACGACGATGTTGAATCACATTTTAGAGATTATTGACAAAATGACTGGAACACTCTTCTGTCTGTCGAGGCATTTTCACACAGTGTATTTCCAGACTATTAAAACTTTATGGCTTGTGTAAACCTCTCCTAACATCTGGTGGGAATGACTGCGGATTCAAGAGACAAATGTGCGTCGTGAACACGCCCGTATGGTGACAGCAGATTCACACGACACGTGTTGACAAATTTAAGATGACGTTAAAATTTTAATGCAGAGCAACAGCCTTTCAGTCAAGCACGGTTTGTTGCTGGAGCTTTGATATTTCATATTTCTTTTCTTTCAAACAAAAGCTGACAGAATTATTTTTACCAGTGCCAGGCGAGCAGGTCACTGATGATTACTGATTATGTTCACTTTTCCAATTCAACAAAAACATTTTTCATCAAAGAACTGAGGTGGCTAATAAGACATTTTCCACCTTAAACACTCTCTCCCCTTTTTACCCCATCACACAAGAACCCGGTCACTTTACCTCTGTTGGACATCGTCAGTAAAACAATGTGTGTCATAAATATTGTGGGAGATGTACAGTAGTCTCTAGACCCCAGCCTGGATGCCTGGTTAGAGAGAATAAATTGGTATATTTTCAACATCATTATCATGCTGTTCAGTTCACTGCACTTACGCCTTGTAGATAAAAGTGTTGTCATCCTGGAAGACATTGCAATTAGTGAAGAAATGTATCACGGGAAGAAAGTAGTAACTCAGAAACACCATGATAATGATAATTACAATTTACGAGCAAGCTAAAGAGGAAGTGCAACTACTGCACAGTCTCATGGCACATTTGTGGCAATGACACACATTATTTGCCTCCCTTTGCTCTTAGTTACAGTGAATGTTTGCAATTCTTTCATAAAGACAAAGTATTTAGAGCTTGTCCATGTCTTGCACTGTCTGAGTTTAGGGAATCTTACATTGGGCTTATTTTCAAAATGTAGAGCTCAAACTTGAATTTTTTGTTTGACTGACAATGTTTCTAAGAGACAGCTGACTCTAGATAGAACCCCCATCGTTTGGACTCAGCAGGTGTTGATTGCGATCCGCCAACGGCGGTAAAGTTGGTTTGCGGTTGCGATTCAGCCAACAAACACCAAGAAGAAGAGCCTTACTCTGATTGGTCGAGAAGATACAGGAGGAGACGTAGCTAACGTTTAGACGACAGCAGCTGCACAGGCTAGGAAGTAATAACACTATTACACCAGTTATCGTTTGCTAAATGTCCCTTTTGTTTATCTGTCACCATGGCTGGTAAGTCACCCGCCGTTGGCAATATTCACTCGTATTTGGCCAGTGGCGGCTGCTAATTTCCATCCCTGGTTGATATAACATGACTGAAAAGTACCATCTATTGGGAATCAGTTCCAACATTAGCAAGCAAGGCTTTGACTTTCCGAGGTAGCAGCTAATTAGCCTGGCTTGCTACAGTAGCTTCTACTTTCCGAGTGGCATACTAAGTCAACCGTATACAATGGGTTCTCCCAAATGATCAATGCTGTAAAGGGACGGCTTAAAGTGCAAAAGGTACATAAAGTAAAACAAGGGGAAATATATTTTCTTGAGACAAAACGATAATCGCACAAATTATTAGATTTTTTTATAATTTAATGACTTCAAAATTCTAAATTCTAAAATCATGACCCATCCCTAGTACAAAGCCAATGTTGTGTGGGCTTGTTGAACATAGGAAAATACACGCTACTGACTGAAAAATCAGTTTGACTTTAAGGATGTCCCCTGTGGAAACCTGATGACGTAATACCCTCATTTTACAGTGGCCTATCAAATCTGTACCTATGTATGTATGGATTAGTTGTAACACAGAATTCACATCTCTTTTCATCTTTAACCAACAAGTTTGTATCTAGAAAAAAAATGATTTTTCTTTTTGGTTTAAAGTCTCCCATGACGTTATTTGACATCTAGCCTCAGCATTGATTTTGGAACTGGTCTAATAATTGAACTGGACTGGTTAAAGTGATACGAACTACAGCACTGATCCTTCATAGCTGCATTGTGTTGAGCTGTAATGTATGTGGGTACCCTACGGCCTCCATGAATGACATTGCAGTGCATTTCACTAGACTAACATGTACCGCTGTATTTGCCAACACGTATATGACCTTCCATGTTTGGCCTGATGAATAAGTCCCCTCTGTGGATGCATGTTTCCTAAGGAGAAGGCTGCCCTCACAGTCTGAGGACAAAGCTCGCAGCGATGCCCTAACGGCAGCAATGTGACAGCGTTCACGCTAAATATTACATGGCCACAAGCAGCAATGGAATCAAATTAATATCAAAACACTGTACCATATATCATCCAACAAATACAAATTTGAGTCTCTGCTCCTGCAAAACTGTATTGTTTCGGAATCGGGGTAAAATTCACACTAATATTGCTGTAGCTATTAAATTACATTGAAATAAAACATTGCTCGAGTTATTCGTTTAGAAATGTTGAATCATTTGTTTCGGTGATAATATACAAAGGATTCCTGACATTATGATTGATTTTTTATATAGCATGTCAGATTAACTCCAGTGTGTCTGTAAGCTTCATCATATCAAACCTAGTGTTGATGAATGCCTGTTACTATGTATGCTCTGCTGTCACTGCACAGCCTTAAGCCTTCTGTCACACTGACTCACAATCCCAAGCCTGTTGGGATCTAGTGGACTAAATACATTACCCCACAAGAGAATGTGGCTCTGGCTCGTCTTGATCTTAAATGCATAGGCTAATTATTATGAGCTAGAAAAATACAAACAGGTAGTTTATATCAAAGGGCCTGTACTACGAAGCGAGTTCAACATACCCAGGGTATCTTCTCGTTATCTTGTTTAACTAACCCTGACAAACGAGATCCCGCTAAACCTATGAAGGTGAATCAACCCAGGTTTTCTCAATCTGGCTGTGAGCGTGTTCACATGAACGGGGCGGTGTTTGCAGCATCTGACCAATCACAAACATGGACAAGTCTACAGACTTGCAGACAGACAGGCAGAGCGGCACATCTTACAAAGGAAGAGCGAACTATATTAGACAAATACAAAGAAGTTAAACACATAATCCAGACTAAAATTAACACAGTTAAAGCTGCCAAATGCAGGAAGGACAGCTGCTTTAAGAAAAAACTCCCGATGTGTGAACGCGTAAATTAACAGACTTATTCATTTAACGGAACACTCAAATGTCAGATATAGTCGTCTAGCTTTTAGAAGTGTAATGGATGTGTAGATTACACTTCATTATGCCCTTTGACAAGGTTGAGGCGTGTGACTATTTCAACTCTCTGGGGGTGTGAAATAGACTCAAGAGCAAGTAAAATAAATAAATATAAAAACATAATTCAAAGCGGTAAACACCCACAGCATAAATCCAACTGTCCTTCCTACATTTGTCAGTTTAAACTGTGTTGTTTTTAGTCTGGATTATGACTTAAACTTCTTCATATGTGTGTAATATTACCATACAATCACTGCACCGAGCTCTGATTGGTCAGTAGGCGGTGCTTTTATACGATTTGATCTCTTATCTGGAACGTGACCTGCTCCGGAGCAGGTTAGCTGTTCAGCATAAGTTACCATGGTGATCTTCCCCCGTAAGAAGTGATCCACCTTCATAGGACGGAAAACCCAGAGTTTACCCTGAAGTTACCTCGCTAACCGCAAATCCTGCTTCGTAGTACAGGCCTCAGGTCACTCAGAGATCAGCCTTTGGCACATCAAAAACTTCAAAACAAAGGCCAAAGAACAAAAATGAGATGAGGAAAAAAAAACATCAATAAAGATCAACTTAACCACAGCTGGACATTTAGTTTTTTCTGACCTCAAGTGGTTTGACTTCTCACCTTTGTCCAGTGATATCTGTCCACACTCAGTCACACACATTAGTGATGCTGGGCTCAGCTTTTCAGCATGCTGTTAATTTACTCTGAAAAGTAAAATGACAACACTAGCAAGATACTTCAATCCTGCAAATGTTCAAGCCAAGGCAAAAGTAAATTGTGCTGCTCATCAAACTACAGTTTGGCCGTGTGGAATAAACAGACCTCACCACTGACCAGCAGCGAGCCCCGCCACAGAAAAGCATTCATGGCCCTCTTCGCCACCACCCACAGAGTCAACATAGTGCTGTTCCTCAGCCAAATCACAAAGAAACTAGAAATACCACCTTGCGGTTGTATGCCTCCGCCAACCAGTCAAGTGGCAGTTTACATCCATGTCTGTCCAAAATATCATCACTTCATCATCTCATCCTATTAAACGTTTGTGTAAAATTATCATAATTAGCATATGAAATCTTGAGTTATGGCCAAAAACGTGTTTTGTGAGGTCACAGTGACTTTTGACCATCAAATTCTAATCAGTTCATCCTTGACTCCAAGTGGACATTTGTACCAAATTTGAAGAAATTCCCACAAGGCGTTCCTGAGATATCGTGTTCACGAGAAGGTGAAGGACATGAAGTCACAGTGACCTTGACCTTTGACCACCAAAATCTAATTTAGCACTTCCCTGAGTCCAAGTGGATGTTTGTGCTAAATTCTAAGAAATTCCCTCAAGCCGTTCCTGAGATATTGCGTTCACAAGAATGGACAGGACGTAAGCACAGACAGACGTACGTACGTACGTACGTACGTACGGACGGACGGACGATGGACAACCCGAAAACAACAGTTGTAGCCGGTGCGGAGGTTGCAACGTAAACAATGACGGACAAATTCACAAAGATATAGATTGCGGCCGCTGATAGCACCGTGAACTATGCATCACTTGCAACCGCTATCTGCTCCATCTCAAGATCCGATTCACAAAAGATATTGCGCTAATGATATTACAGCACAAAAACGCCCATAAAGTTTTGCAGCTGAGTGCAATTTGCCCTGTTTTTGCATCTGATTGTAATTATCCATGTGACAAAGTATAAATGTTGCCTTTACGCCAAGAGCACAGAAGGCAGATCAATGGAGGAGAAAAAAAGAAAAATGAAATTTTCAGACCGCGAGCTTCAGGTCCTGACCGACGAGGTGCAGAGGCATTCCTCAAAACTTCAGGCAAGGAATTTAAATGTGACAGAGAGAAATCGTATTTCAGATTTAATATCCCAGTCTGTCAGTTCTGTTGATGTTTCCAAATGCACACCTTCAGACTATAAAAGAATATGGCAGGATTTGAGGCAGAGGACAGCAGAAAAAACATTATTCAATGCTGCCATGATCAAGTCTGGGCGTGACTTAGAAATGAACTTCAGTTACCATCAACTCTCTGAAGAAGCTAATAATTTCACTGTAACTGTATGTGGCTATTAAGACCGATCTTTGTGAATTGGACTGTCTGCAATGAGTCTCATTTGCATAGAAAGTAGGGCTGTGTATTGGCAAGAATCTGTCAATACGTATCACGATACAGGGGTTACGATTCAATATACTGCGATACAGTAAGCAAGGTGATATATTGCAATTTTTTAAATCTAATTTTAGGAGAACTGTCAAAGTATAAAGAACACAACACTATATGCATTAAAATCTGAGTTACATTTTTTTAACTTTTTTATGCAATCAGAACAGTATTTGCATTTATCACAGTCCCTGTAACATCCATCATAGCACTATTTTGAGAGGGTGCATACACTGAGAGGGCGCATCTCTTTGCAAATTAAATAAGTATTGACTGAGTTAATCTTTGCATGTAAAGTATTAATTAAATAATAGATCGATGCAGTGTTTTTGAGAATCAAATACAGTATCACAATACATAATATTGCGATATTTGATATTTTCTTACATCCCTTATAGAAAGGGGCCAACATTGCGTGCAAATAGCACAGGACCACCAAGATGCTTTTCGCTTGGCGGCACAGTAGGGGTGCATTTCACCCTTTGCGGGTGCTTTGAGAATGACACGGTTTCTTTTTGTCCTATTTGCGCAGGTTTAGCGGCCGCAAAAGCCGTGCAATCCTTTTGTGAATTTGCCCAAGTGGACTGTAGCTCAGGGGCACAGGGCCTCTGAAAGAAAATAATGTGTGGTGGCATATACAGGAGACAAGAGGCAAAAAATAACATTTCCTACAACACAACGAGGGATGCCAATTGTGAAAAATGTTCTTAACTGGTGCCCGGTGCACCGTCAGCACGGCGTAACTTTAATGAGTGTCCGACAGACCGTGTGTGTGGCGGTGAGTGTTAGGTTGTTGGTGGCGTTATAGCTGTGAACGTAAGTGTAGCAGTGTGTGTACAGTTTATTTGTTGTTGAATAAATGCTATAACTCCTCCGCTCCGCTCAAGCGAGCTCGAGAGACAAGAGCCAACTTCCTGTATCCTGCAACTCCGACTCCGCCTCTTAAGGTGGACTGTTAAATTGGACCAGCTTTTCTCTTTAAAGTGACGGGCCGCCGACAAACCGTTCTATGGATTTGGATCCAAAAGTTACCTTAGATAGCCATCATTTTAAATATGTCATCTTTGACCTAAAGGGGATTGCACTGTGAAAATGACATTTGAAACCATGGATATACAGTAGTTTGTCTTTATATGTACATAATCATTATAAACACATTGTTTCAGTAGTATAACAGTAGGTCTTCATTCTCAATAATTAATAAATTATTACAACTTCCTTACTGTCAAAATTATTAACATTTTCTGTAAATTGCTTCAGAAATGTAAGTGTTTCCCCGGCATATAAAACACTGTAGAGAGGCTGCCAGTGACAGTTTCATGAACCAGCCTTGAGGGAAATCTTATATTAGTCTGTGGAAACAGCCACTGCTATAAGCGACTTTTCGAATTGAGAAACTCATACTTCTGTGGAATATATGAGCGCCAGTGTAATGTCCTGTCCTCACAGATAGACCGAGATTGCACAGTACTCGAGGTAGAAAAACACTATAGTGTGCCGGTTCATCAACAAAGTAGGAAGTCCTCAAACTAAGTTTGCCACTCGTGGTTCAGCCGGTGTCATGGTAATCACATTTGTATTCTGGTGAGTGAAATATGATGTATGGGCATCTGCTTTCCAAATGAGTTTACATTTGAGTCAGGGCCCGATATCTCTGGGCAAAGGTAATCATTTCTTGTTCTGTCTTTTAAGCTGCGAGATGGAAGAAGATGCAGCTGAGGTGAGAGAGAGGCAGATGGATATTACGCTGACTTTTGAGGAATGGAAGGCAAACAAAAGGGTAACGGGGGAGGAAGGTAAACTCAATCTTCTATTTCAGAGGTTTTTTCTTTATATCCGTCATAGCTTTCATGTGCAGTGTCCTAATGACAGGAGGCTGGTAAACAGAGAGGTGAAGAACAGAGAGGTGAGGAACAGACTCTCCAATGACATCTTTCTTTATAAATGTAGGTGTAAAGAAAAATGTGGCATGTGCTGTGGCATCAGAGCACGTGCCAGTCACAAAGCAACCACGCGGAAGATAACAAAGAGAGGGAGAGGAGAGAAGGGAAGTTTGCGGCCCTTATCCTACGGAGTGAGGACATCTTTGTGAAGTACGTGCTTTTTCTCCAACGAGAAAATGGCCCAGTCCCGATATCCATCCTTATAGATTCCCCTACTTTTAATGGGCTATATTCAGACAGTGAGCAACAAACTGTAAATTCACACATTGCCTGAACATTTCCATGGCCAGTAAAGTGCAAATTCGCAAATTGACAAAGCTCTGTCCCATTCCTCATACAGCGTTTACAGCTCTTGCACCCTCTTAACTCAGGCACATAATGCGGGTGACGTCAGTTTAAGTCTACGAGGGACCGGTGATTAGAGTGGACACAAAATGGGCTGATGTTTGCTGTGAAAAAGGGCCCATGGTAACTAAGTATAATAGAGAATAATCCCAAGTGGAAGTATTTTGCATAATGTTCCGTTTGTGCCAATTCCAGTGGAGATAATGGCACGTCTACTTCTGCAGTGAATTTGTGATTTCTGAACGCCAGAGCAATTGGCAGCTCTTACGTGTCCCTTTCTCTTTGACTCAGAGATACTGACACCCAAACACAGAATTCCTCTTCTTTGTTCCACCTCTGCATTTGCACCGAGCGAGCAGAGAAGCTACACCCCCACTATAAGACTTAGGGGGAGGAAAACGTGTTTTTTTCACCACCACTTTTTGATCACATAACATTGCTATTTTTAAGCATTTGAACTGTTCTGGATCAAAAATAGTGCGTCAGGGGTCTGCCGCGATGCCGGCAACTCACCCGACCCGCCTTGAAACCCTGTCTTGTTTACCATGCTTTGTCAGTGTGACTTTTTGGCTGTGTCATCACCATTCATAACTATACAACCAATGCGTTTAGGATTCAATTGTTCACTAAAGAACAATGTTCTTCATAGATCTAGCCTCTTAAGTTGTCTCTCAACGTGCACCAGATTGATGCATTTAACTACTATATATAGTAAACAGAACAGCATAGAGGAAATAGAGACAAGTTCCATGGGCTGTTGTGAAGGACTGGCTACAAAGTTCACAGATAGCTGACCAGTTACAGCAGTTCCCCAACTAGCCCTGCGAGTAGTCGCTACGTTGACAAGCCCCAATGTCATTTAGACACAAAAACATGGGAAAATAGGGTCCAGGTTGAAAAATACTAAAGTTACCCTTTAATTTCACCTCCTCTGATCATGGCGATTCCATTGAATGAATTGATTCTGAATTGATTTACATTTGGCCCTTTAGAATCCTGGTGTGTCCAGGCCTTTGGGGCGGTACACACGTGTCCATGTAAAGTCATACAGCCCACAGAGCATGTCAGAGCAAAAGCAAAGACATCACATCCACGGACTTTACCATATACTGTACCTCCAAGTTAGAATTGTTGTGATATACTATAGATATGGGGAAGGGGAAGGATATATTGCTGACACATTTTATGTTTTCAGGGGTCCAGAAAGCCACATCTTTGTGAAACATTAGATGTTAAGAGTCAGTCTGGCCAAACTCAGTAACCAGGCAACGGGGGCCTTGGTCAGGGAGGTGACCAAGAACTGAGAGCCTCAGAGTTTCTCTGCAGACATGAGTAAACCTTCCACAAAGACAAGCATCACTGCAGCAATCCATCAATCTGGCCTTTATTCTGTTGTGGCTAGAGACAACTCCTGAACAAAAAAAACATAAATAAAAAAACTAGCATGTGACATTCTGTCTGGAGACTGCAAAATGGCAAATGAGTTCTCTGGTCTGAGGAGAGAGGAACTGAACTCTGTGGCCTGAATGCAAGTCTGGCAAATCATCGAGGTAATACCACCCTGCAGGCGAAGCAAGGTGGGGGTAGTATAATTTAGTGGGGGATGCTACTCAGCGATATGCAATTGGAAACGTCAGGAATGGGGAAATGACAAACAGTCAAATATAGAGAAGTCCTCAAATGTTCCAAAACATGCACAACCCTGATTCATAACCTGAAGCACACAGACAGGAAAATACTGCAGTGATTTAGACTAAACATCCTTCACCTAAACCTAGGGATCACCACTCTCAGACACTCTTCCACTTTGATAAAGCCTGAGAGGCTCTGCAGGGAAGAAAGGGAGACGCATCCCAAATCAAGAGATGCAAAGCTGGCAGCTAAAGCCAAGAAGACACAAAGCAAAAGGTCATTTGCTAATGGTGCTTCTCATGTTATTTCATTTAATAATAATTAGGGCTGTCAACGTTAACGTGATAACAACGCTTTAACACATTAACACAATCGATCTGAGACTATAAAAATCTCAAGAACCCATTGGTACCAACCATATCATACTGGCTTGTCGAGAAAGAGGTTAAATAACGCTCCAAACTTGCGCTACATTTTGGAGAGGAAAAACTGGCATGGCCATTTTCAAAGGGGTCCCTTGACCTCTGACCTCAAGATATGTGAATGAAAATGGGTTCTATGGGTACCCACGAGTCTCCCCTTTACAGACATGCCCACTTTATGATAATCACATGCAGTTTGGGGCCAGTCATAGACAAGTCAGCACACTGACACACTGACAGCTGTTGTTGTCTGTTGGGCTGCAGTTTGCCATGTTATGATTTGAGCATATTTTGTTATGCTAAATGCAGTACCTGTGAGGGTTTCTGGACAATATTTGTCATTGTTTTGTGTTGTTAATTGATTTCCAGTAATAAATATATACATTATCTATACATTAAATATGCTCATTAACTGACAGCCCTAATAATAAAAATACATAAAGCTAAGAAGGAAAAAGAGCATCCATTTTTTTGCAGATATTTGAGGGCCATGTAATTGCCAATACTGAACCTTCCTATGTTCCATTATTTGAATTGATTTAATATTTAGGGAATCATCTGACAATACTGTGGCAACCTCCAGAAGGAGTCTGCCACTGTCTCGTGCACAGCCCATATTTTATTGATGTTGTGGTGCTGCACTTTGCAGCGAATGCCCCGTGTGAGTTCTCTGGATACACAAAGGCCTCAGTCTTCAGCTGACTGTTAAATATTGCATTGTGATGAGCCGCCTCTCATCCACCACGGTCAAGGCACAAGCCACGATTGTGGTTAACTTGTGAATTAATCTATTCTGCTGCCTTCAGGCATGAATGGAGAGAATGGAGCAGAGTCTATATCTACTTTCTTACCGCTGTTGTGGGAGGTGCACATGCCACAACAGGAGTGAGGTCTGAAAGCGTTTTATTAAATTCAAATCCAGTATGGGATCCACTTATCAAATCTGAATCCTTTCACAATCCTTTATCGGATTGATTTAAGTGTTTGACAACTGAATACTTAAAGCAATAGTTCAACATTTTGGGGCAGACACTTGTCGCTTGCCGAGCGTTAGAAGTCTCCGTTGGTTGCCTGGTAACATCGCTGTCAAAAGACTTCAGGAAGTCCCCGCTCCTGGCCATGAAATAATCCAGCACATAGAGCCCTTTAAAACCACAACCTGACATTTTAACACTTTGTTTAAGATGTAATATAAGAAATAGTGAGCTTTAGAGGTGCTGCTTTTGTTTGGACTTTGTTATCTTTTGACAAAACAGGTCAGCAGGCTTGAAACTAAAATGTCAAACTTTTTCTTTTAGAACTTAAATTCAAAGATCAACATTTAAAAAACTAAAACTCTTGGTTAGACACTTCATATTTAGCTAAATGTTTAATATTATTAAATCCTGTTTTGTCATTTTTCATGGTCAGTGCTTCAGTACTTTGGATTTTATAGCAGCTAATGAAACTATTGTGGTCTATGGCACTATATAAATCGAAAAAGCGACAGAGTTTTTCTTTTCATCACAACCTTCCGTCCTAATTTATGCCCTAAAATCTGTGCAACCCTCTTCTGCTGAATAGCTCTCACTGTGCTGTGCTGGTGATTTTTTGCTAATTCGAGTCAGCAGTATTCTCATTCACAGTAGTCGAATGGTTGATGTTTATTTTATTGAGGTAAATACTAATCAAACGCAGCAATGTACTTTATTTAATGAAATGTAACAATAGTATTATACTTGTCCTGTCCTTCACTGATGGAATGGGGTTTGTCTGAGGTGAGTTATGGTCTGAATCTTCTCTGCCGAGTTAATCCCTCCCCATACATGGGGGATGAAAGGATAGTCGGGGCAGTAACATTTTAATTTGGAGATGGTACAGTAGCAACATTGTTTTAATGTTTGTCAGAGCTTTACAGGGAAATCTTCCTCTAAGCTTCGGGCCACGCGACAAAGCTATTCCTTTGATTTTGAATTACAGTAAAAGCCTGTATCCGACATTGAAGACGATTAAATTGTGTCACGCTGACCTGACATGTCGCCCACTCACTTTATTTAAGGAAGCTGGCACAGCCCTGGAGGTCTGTCAAGGCCACAGTTCAATTATTCTTTGTGTTGAAGCTTCTGGCATCAAACGCCAATTTCATTAATGTGTGTCATATTTTTTGACACGCCCACACATGATCTTGGAGAAGTCATGAATGATCCATTTTCTCATTGCCACTTCCCATATTTTTGGCACAATTATTGCTGCTTTCTCTGGTGGCTCTCTCCTCAACTGACCTTCTATATCTAGGTCAAGACCTGACTGTGAAGCATAGGTACGCTGAGGCCCACATGTTGCCCCTACCCATCGGCCCCAAACGTCCAATATAATCCCACCCACCTTTGATCATGATTTCCTCCTAATCCGTTTGAAAGTGTTCGGGGAAGACAGCCAGAGGCAATATGTCTGCTCAAGGTAGGATACCGGTTTCCTCTTGTGGAGAAACAGCCTTAATTACCTCTATTCGTACACTGAAACTAACCCGAGTGACCAAAGTGAAAGTTAAGTCTCTGATTGGATGAATCAGCAGCGCGGACGCGTTGAGTTCTTATTGATGTGAGCTGTGACACACAGCTGGAGAGGCGGTGGATGCTTGGGCTGCATCCTTTCTATTCACACTTCATTAGAACTGATTAAAGTGACTTTGCAACATCACATCATCTGGTCACATCAGATGAGTGGATTAACAGAAGGGAGGGATTTTTTTTTTTTTTTTTTTTAACTCCTCTGAGTTTTATATAGACTGTGCTTTTAATCCTCACATCATACATTTTGCCACACACACACACACATCCCATAACCACAATCACCTGCCACCACCCACGAAGATCTGACCTTTTGTTCTCTGCCGGTTAAGCTGATAAAAGACAATGGACATTAACAATGACATTAGAAGTCATTTGAAAAAACTTCATGAAATGGGTGCGAAGCGTCAAACCTGCATTAATAGATGTCATTGAAAAAATGTGAAAGGATAAGTGGACATAGATAACGGACAGATGGAAACACATGTCCTACAACCCTCAATTGCCTAAAAGTTGACATTCGAGTGTATTATATTTTAAAATGTTGGGATACTTCCTATTTGTCTTCAGCAGAGCTGATCATAAAGTTTAGTTTGAGATATCTACACATGCTGTTTTTCCTGCTGGTTCTAAACCTTTCCTGTGCAGGTCCCACATATTGTACATCTATCAAGTATGTGTGTGAGCGGCTGTAGACCCCACACAGACAACTTATCTTAACACTCATCTCAGAGTTACACGTGATTGGTAATCAGGAGAGAGATCAGAGATTTGGTCCAAAGTATTCTGGAGCACACGGATTTAAGGCAACAGATTTTAACAGAGGACTAAAGTTTCAACGCCGAGTCAAAAGGAATATTTTGATAATGCTTTTGGGTGTAAAGGACCAGTGTGTAACAATTAGGGGGATCTATTGGCAGAAATTGAATATAATATAAATAAGTATGTTTTCTTTAGTGTATAATCACCTGAAAATAAGAGTCATTGAGCTTTCGTTTCCTTAGAATGAGCCGGTTATATCAACGTAGGGAGCCGGTCCTCTCCACGGAACCCGCCATGTTTCTACAGTAGCCCAGAACGAACAAACCAAACTCTGTTAACTTTTCCTGTTTGGGCTGGAGTCGATACTCGCTCCTGTCGCCGCTGCTCTCTCTCTCTCTTGCTTCACCACTCACTTCCCACATACACACATGCTCTAAGCAACTCTACTCTTACCTGGCTCTAGAGAGGGCCATTTGCGTTTACTTGTCGGCCACCGTAGCAATCCTACACGCTTGGCACACGGGAGAAGTTGTAATCTGCAACCTTAGATACGGCCAGATCCTACACACTGTTCCTTTAAGACCAAAAACATTTTATCAATCTTATCAACCTTGAACATTCTACAAAACTTCCCAATTTCCTATCAAGCCTTCAACAACAGAGTCGTGTGGTCTCTGTAACTCTGATATTCCTTCCGTCTACCCTGCATTGTCTCCTATGATGCTCGTCATCTGTGATCTCACCCCCAGACAGCGGAACATCAGCTCTAACTCACAACTGTCTCCCAGATGTGACTTTTAGACACTTTAGAGCAGCTGCTGACTCCGTCTTAAACACCCATCTGTCCAAAAACATCATATAGCAGTCAGAACTGCTGACACTGCTTATATTTTTAGTCTTCTGAATTCTCTACAGAACTGTGGAAGGTGCATTTCCATCTCATAAACCCTCCCCTCCTTTGGTCCCGCTATTGGTCACTTTAACTCTCACTCTAACTTCTCCACGTTCATTATGGCAGCAAGTTCACCCATCTCACGACGTGGTTGCTATTGACAGGTTTAATTGCTTGCAGGACTGCTCAATCTAGCACTGGTGGCAATTATATCAGGGATAATGGTATTTGAACCAATCTGTCTGCACATGCCACAGATGCAAACCTTAAACTAGAAAGCAGGAGGCCAAAGTTTCAAAAATAGTGATCTTTACGTTAAAAATAGTAGAGTAGAGTACATTTTGCACCTCCATAAGCCAAAGTAATTTTATTTCACTGCAGTTCCTTTGACTCCCTTTTACTGTAAAGCAATGGTGCAGATACTAAGGAAAAGATTTAATAATGAAGCTCGGAAAATGTCACAGCTATCTGCATCAGTTACCATTAAACTGATTTTTAAAAATGTGCTTGACTCTTTGTGAAAAAATCTTGGCTGAAAATAATAGCCTTCTGGTCAAATCAATTGCACTTTTTATTTGTAAAAGTGGTCAAAGAGATTGACTATATTATAAAACGTAATTTCCATCGGTATGAATGAATACAGAGCCCCATTCAGGCAGCTAATGTCTAATTTCTTTCCACCTGCCTTCACTGCTTTTCAAAAGACCCATGAGTCATTGCCAGAAATCAACGTATTATTGTCAGCTGCTCTCAAAATTAATGACAAATGAACACTAATGATAGCAATCACACATGGCAGAATTCTGGCATTGAGATCTTTGTAATAATCAGTTGCCTTGAACTTATTATATATGCCATTTCCGCTGCAACGCGACACCAGTAATTTTACCTTAAGAGCCGTCTATACACTGTGACATCTGATTGATTGTTGAAGAGGCACTGTCCATTTTTCTGAGTTGCACTTTGACCTCTTATAGCACTGTGTTGTGACTAGCATTTAAGAGGATTTGTCTCTTGGTTGAAGCTGTGTGCAGCAGCCATTTGCTGAATGGGATTTATGCAGTGTTTTTATCTGACTGGGCTCTTTGCCCTCTGAAGCTGGCTAGCTGTCTTCTCCCATAGTATCACCACCTCAGGACAACAAGCCAAACAGATCAAAAAGAGTGCCATCAGAGAAAAAGTAGCCTTATATGGTCAGTCTATAAAAAATCTGGAACAACTGGAACATCCATATAGTGTAAACCAGTGGTTCTCAAATGTTTCTTCCATTCGCCCCTTTGGAGGAAGAAAAAATCCAAGCCCTCACTTCTACTTAAACTTGTTGTTATATAAATGTAATTTATGGTGCTGTTAGATTGCTGCTAGACCACCCCGTTCATACAGGTGAGTCGGGGAAGGTGAACAGTATTTGACCATAGTGAAAATGTTGTTTTTGAAAGGCTAAATGGCAACAAATATACTGAAGCAGAATAAAAACAACATAAAAACATTTTTAGATATGGAATTTTGGAAATGATTATTTCCATTTTTTTTTAAAACAATTTGACTTTTGGACTTTAGGTGGAAGGTTATGTTTCTGTAAGTTATTAATAATAATAATTTGAATGTCAACGTTATGAATGAACCTTTGAAATATTCAGCGCTGCCCTACTTGGTCATATTTTCTTTTAATTACCGTCAGCTGAGCGCGTTGTCTTCTTCGCCTGCGAAACATCATCTATTTTTCTTTTTTACCCTGTAAAATATATGTCCATTCTGTAAAACTACAGACTATCTGTCTGAATCATAGACTGTATATAAAGATGAAAAATGCATCTCTACTTCCTCCCACTGTACAGAAGTGAAGCCAAAATATCCCGGATACAGGAGTTGCCATCTTGAGATTTTAACGTCATTTGGAGCCTGCGGGTGGAGCCGCGATATCAAGGTCACCCGCCCGAACCAATCTCGAGCCGAGACTTACAGCTGTCAATCATGACATCTCACCCCATTTTATAGCTTCAAATAACTGATTAAAACCAAACTTATCAGAAAAATTAACACCTGAACATACATCAGCGTGATAAGAATTACCTAAAATGACAGAAACCATCGTTCGGCTCATTTAACTCATGAGTTTTAAAGTAAAGGAAAGATGGGCAGTGTGGCATTTAGTGCAAAAATATAGGAGTTCAATTAGGGTGTCGCAATAATATCTACATGTTATCTCAAACACAGTTTTCAAAATTGGATATCTGGCAAGTCTGTCTATAGGTGAAACTTTCAGCTGAAATGGCAGGTGCGGGCAATGCTTTTAATAATGCAAATATGACCTATGTCATTTAGTTATTGTTCAATATTGTCTGTTATTCTCTGCTTCTCACTGCAGCAACTACATGAAGATACTGAAGCACTCTCCACTGCTGCTTATTGCTCAATAGATCTGTTGACAACACATCAGTCCATAAACGATAGCAGAGGACTCACAAACTCCATCAAGCTTGATTCCATCTCTTTGTGTGGCAAAGGGCTTGTTTTCCTCCCCCTATGGTGTGACAGATTGCGTCAATTCACGCGATTGCATCAAAATAGTGACTAGTGCACCTGTCAAGTGACATGAGAGACGCAATAGACAGCCTTGTAAAATAAGAATTCATTTAAGTTTCCTGCGGCGTCTCCCTGGAGGTTCGTCTGTGTCCCGGCGCTACCGCATCTCATTTCAACCTCTGTCAGAATGCACGGGGCATCGTTTTATCATTCTCTCATCATTCGCCGTGGACCACTTTGAATTCTCATCTCCCCTCATTGTGTTTCACGAAGCACAATTAGAACAGAGAGAGTGATGCAATATTACTAGAATCCTTCTCAAGGACTTTTTCCCTGCCCTTACTTCCTCCTCATCCCACCCAGCCCCACACAAGCACCACCGACTTATGTTGGTCTCTCCTGCGTAATTCCTAAATGCAACTGTGAGCAAAAGAACAGAAATACAAAAGCCCCACTTGGCTACTTGAACAAAGTGTGAAACAATATTCAGAGCCCTCCCTATTGCTTTATTCTAGCTGCAGGTCCCCAGAACAGTTCCACTGGTGAGCCAGGTCAACCTCTTTACCCAACGAGCCGTCCTGTGACATTTCCCTGTGTTACTAATGAGACAGGCTTGGCGAGCCGGATGGCCTGTGCTGAGACCAGCAACCTGGCAGAGTTTGGCCCCAAGGGCCTCTCACTGGGACCTGTTTCCAATTTACCCCTGTGAAATATTCTGCTGCTGTTTCATTCCATAAAGCTAAAAATCTGCACCGCGCTCGCCGCAGGTTACCAGCACTGAAGTTAAAAATTAAAAACAAAAAAAGATTCTGTTGAAGTGTAATTGGTGTTATCAAAAGACTAAGTTGGCGCTATAGCTCTTTTCATGTTAACTTTCCTTTCAAAATGTAATGTTTGAAGTCACTGTCCTCCACAACAGACAGTGGCTGCTTATCTAGACCTATAAATTCCAGAATTTCTCCACATTTAAAGCATTTTTATCGACACTCTTTATTTAAAGACAACTATTTGAACATGTGAGACATCTGACTGGTGCAACTGCTCTCGGCTCTGGGAACTCTGTGAGAGCTGGCGGTTTGCATATTTCTGAATAAAGGGAGCGATAATAGTGGCTAAATCAATCTGTGGGAGAGAAAATAAGAGGAGCGGAGAGGGAAAGCTGCTGAACTGCGATGTATTCACTATCGTGATGGTACGAGGGCTCGGGTCACGGAGGTGTAGTTAATGCTTTAGCTAAACATGACCCTCACTGTGATCACTACAGAACAAGCAGACACACAATGCTGGAACATGAATGGTTTTTGAAGACTGTGTGGGCTCTCTAAGTGGTTACAAACCAGCAGTGTAGCTGTCACTACATGCTGCAATTTTCAATATCTATACTTACGCCTCAGAATGTTTTAAATTATATATGACCAAGGACTGAAATTAGCACATGCCAAATGCGGGCAAATTGTTGGCAGTAAAATCGTCAGGCCATCCACCACTTTGTTTGGGACCGGAGCCACGGCGGAGAGAAAAAAAAGCGCCCAACAGCGTGGTGCTACTAAACCTGAGGGGCGCACCCTATTTTTTCCAAGACAATGCTACACTGTGAACAACAAACCCGTGTTGAAATTAGCAGCGGGAGAGTTAGTAATGTTACCTGTTAGCAGCCGGCGGGCAGCACAGTCCTGATTGGTTAAATAATGGAGCAACTAATGTTAACGGAGGTGCCATTGAGTTATTATTATGAGGCGTTCAAACTCTGCTAAGGACAAATGATTATTGGGCAAAGGTAAATTACAACGTTATCATCAAATGTAATCTAGTTAAATTAAGTTTTTGGTGAGAAACCTGAATAAAACCAGTTGTTTGAAGGAGATGTTTTCACATCAATATAAAATAGATATTAGAGAGAGAATTATGACCTGTTTAACTTCCTAACACTAGCTCTAAGCAGCTTGCCAATATCTTTTAATCAAAGCAAATATTTAAATAATCATTTGAATTGTGTGTTTTTATGCAAACAACCAATATAGATGACAATAGCAAAGTACACTACATTACTGTGTGCAGTACCCTCCCTGCCCCAAAAAATAGGGCTTCACCGGAAGCCATGGTGTAATACGAACACTGTAATTTACCATGCATATAATGTTTTTTATGTAAAATATATTGAACATTGAATGACATCAGATCTAAAGTGTTATTCCTTCATTTAGCGCAGAGATTTCCAAAGTGGCAGATACCATTTCTGAGTGGCAGAAAAAGAAAAAAAAAACTTGCCTGCCACAGTGGCAGGAAGTGAAAAAAGTTTATTTCAGACCCTGTATGTGACGTATAATTAGAAACCTCTGTGTGCCTTTGCTTTTGACTTCCTGAATGTAGGCAGGCTCATCTGGATGGAAACATTTTCTGTCATAATTCAGACAACACAAAATCTCGAAATGTCGAATGCACACACCTACATAATGTAAGCATTTGGTTGCATCAGCCTGGTTTCCACCAATTGTGTGTTTTGTGTGAATATGTCTAAAAGATATAGCCCACATTGTCAATAGATGTTTTTTAACATGAATCCTATGATCTTGTGCATGATTTAGAATCATTTCTAGTGATACGAGTTATCATTACGGTGCCATCAGTGAAATAAAGACGTTGCCGTTACCAGTTTGCCGTAACCTGTCTGCTACTGATTCCTCTCAGTCTCCAGAACATTTAGTAAAGTATAAAAACATATCCGCACCCTGATGGTTCTCACATAGCCCGCTCAGTGCAACATATTTCCCCTGGACACAGTGCAGCCACAGGGAGCCATTCAGACGTTCCTGGTCCCTCTCTTTCACTTATATGTGCTGATAGCTCTCTGTGTGAGCAACAGGTTTTAATCCAGTGTTCTCTCAGACCAGTAAGAGTTGCCGGAGCTGTTGTGACTCTGATAGAAATACAGGTGGGTAGGTAGTGACCTCTACCATGCACTCAGTCTATTCTCCCACCTCGGAGGGGGCATGTTCACGGGAAGAAAGGAGAGAACAGCCCATGGCACTCAAGCAGCAGGATACTTTGGAGTTGAAGCTGTGGATATAAAGGCCATGATTGATTTTTCAGCACTCTTTCTGTAAGTTTATACGTCTCATCTCACTTCACGGTTTTGTTGTGGGTTTGTTTAAAGTGCAGTGGCCTGTGGCCCCTACAATTGTTCATATTTTCAGAAGCAAAGCGAATGAATGTGCGTGTGTATGTGTGTGGTAGGTGGTTGCGGGGGGTATCACAGGGGTGGCGGGTTGGTATTAGAAGCGCTTTACTCGAAACTAAGATGCTGCAGATTCAAGTAAATGCTCTGATTCTGGCAATGGTGAGCTGTCTGAGCAGAGTTTAATCAGCTTAGCATTCCTCCTCAGCAAATCTATTGGATTTGTCTGCATACTTGTTACTTTTTATACCATCTAATGAATTCTAACGGGATGTTTAAATTTAAAGACCTACGCCTCAAATCAGACAGACAAAGGTTTTCAGACAGAGTTCAGCAATATACATAACATTCACTTTGACAGTCTACAGTATGTCATGATTTGGTGGAAAAGGGAATATATATATTAGGGTTGGGCGATATGTTAAAATGTTCCTACCGACCATCGTTAGCCCAATAACAAATCTGTGTGTGAGTGTGTGCGTGCATTGATATTACTATTCTTTGAATCCTCTCATGGAACCATCACCTTAACGTGGTGGAGAGGTTTGTGTGTCCCTATGACCCTGAGGGCAGTGTTGTCTGAGCCTGGTGCTCATGGTAGGGTCTCCTATGGCAAATTGGTCTCAGGCAAGGGGCCAGATTAAGAATGGTTCATAAAACCCCTATGATACAATGAGGCAGAGGAGGCGTTACCCGGCCGGAGGAAGCCCGGCCCAGAGGGAGGGCCCGTCAGCGAGCGCCTGGTGGCCGGGCCGGCCACTGAGCCCCTCTGGGGACACCCCGAAGAAGCGACGTGGCACCCCCCTCCTCTCCATCCAGTGGGCTCACCACCTGCTGGAGGAACCGCTGGGGTCGGGTGGCAGTATTGTTCCTACTCTCACCTATGGTCTTGAGGGCTGGGTCATGACCGAAAGAACTAGATTTGCGGGTACAAGCGGCTGAAATGGGTTTTCTCAGGAGGGTGTCTGGCGTCTCCCTTAGAGATAGGGTGAGAAGCTCAGTCATCGGTGAGGGACTCGGAGTAGAGCCGCTACTCCTTTGCGTTGGAAGGAACCAGTTGAGGTGGTTCGGGCATCCCCCTTAGAAGGTGTTCCAGGCACGACCAGCTGGGAGGAGACCACGGGGAAGACTCAGGACTCGGTGGAGAGATTATATCTCCACACTGGCCTGGGAACACCTCGGGATCCCCCAGTCAGAGCTGGTTAATGTGGCCCGGGAAAGTGAAGCTTGGGGTCCCCTGCTGGAGCTGTTGCCCCCGCAACCCGAACCCGGATAAGCGGTTGAAGATGAGTGAGTGAGTGAGTGAGTAAACATGCAGATGATCTGCAACACCACCCCAACCAGAACAGACGTTCAATCATCATCACCACCACAGTCATTTTGGCCTTTCAACAGCTACACAGGTGTTACACAAAACTGCACAACTGAAAAAAAAAATGTTGAGGTTGACTGATAAATTAACTAATTAACTATCAAAACACTGTGCTATAATTAATCATTTAACACTAATGTTGGGGATCATTATCAGGTTGTCAGCGTTCTGCACATTTGCCTGCTCTGGGACCGGGTCTGGCATCTAGTCAATACTAACACAAATAATTTTACAACATGGGTATTTATCATCCCCCCCATGTTTTAAATCTCTCGCTTTTGTGATAGTGAGAATACTGCATGATTTCAATTAGTTCTGTGTTGTACACCTAAGAGCGTGTTTTAGCAGCAGCCAACAGAAAAGGATTCCTGTCCGCTGCATCTACATCAGGGTGTCCAAAGGAGGTGTTTGACTTAATAGCATCTTTCCAAAAAAAAACTCATTATTAAACGCTCACTCTGGTCTACCTGGTTTCTGCTTTTGTCTCTGGTTTCCATCAGCTATTAGGCCTCTTCAAGTGAAGATTCATAATGTGCGATAGTGTTCAGGTGTCACATGTTTACTGTGACGCATCCCCCCCTACAAAATCAAAGAATCTGTTAATGAACAGCTGTACCACAGGGTGGTAATGACACTCTCATTTATAATCATTTGGGAATAATGGTCATCTATTCCCCGTGAAGTACCGCTTTTAGAAAGAGTGCTGTTGTGTCGCATATCACGTGAGACTTTCAAAGATTCTTTTTTTCCATTTCCATGATTTGTCATTTTAAAAATGTGAAGTCTTATCCGTTACGTCAAGCTACTTCCACTCCTGGCTCACTTTTTCTTTCTTCCCGGTCTGCTTTCTTTAATCATCTTTAATCATCTACATGCATGCATGCATACGTCAGATATTCAATTATTTAATAGCTCATGGAAATAGATGACAATTTAGTCTATAAATTCGGTGTGATTAGTAAGGCTGCTGTGGTTACAAATGATGATCAACTGCAGGTTTCAATAAAGGAGCAGCTACAGTAAAAGAGTGTAAATGCTTTTTCACTAGGGCTGTGTATTGGCAAGAATGTGGCGATACAATACGAATCTTGATAAAGGGGTAACGATTCAGTATTATATTGCGATATTTTCAAATCTAATTTAGGAAAACTGTATATAAGACACACCAATTTATGCAATTCTAAGACTGTTTAGGGACCCCACTGTGCAGAAATGTTCAAATTAACCATTTTAGAAGAGGCAAAAATAACACATTTGTACGGCATGCAAAAAAACGACATGGTTTTTACCCTATTACTGCATTGAATTACACACATACAGTATTACATATACAGTATATATCACATGTACTGAGGTCAGAGGTCAAAGTACCCTTTTGAAAATGGCCATGCCAGTTTTTCCTCGCCAAAATGTAACGTAACTTTGGAGCATTATTTAGCCTCCTTCACACATATGACATTGTTGGTACCAATGGATAAGGTTTTTCTAGTTTCATATTATACTAATGCCTTCACTCTAGCTTTAAAATTGAGCCCGCTACAACCTCCAAAAGATAGAATAGCGGCCAGGTCTGCCAGTGGGCCGTTGGATTTTTCAGAGGATCATAAAAAATTTACACAGCATTTTCGAGAATTGATACAGTATCACAAAACATAATATCACAATACTCATGGGTATTGATATTTTCTTACACCAGTTTCTCACTACGCTTGCAATATTTGTATCAGTAAAAAAACTAAAATATGTGCTATATTCTGTCTTTCTTTGTATCATTTAAGTTAAAAAAACAATTTTCCAACATCGATTAATGCTTTTCTTCTTGTTGTACTACACGGTGAGACATCACAAACTGTACTTCCCCCTTTATTAAACTATAATCAGGCACACATCCACTCATCTCATAAAGTTGTTTGATCCTGTTCAAGATTCTTCCTCCTGAACAGAAGTTAAATAGACTGCATTATTTATCTTGGTAATACACTTCATTTCTAATAAATAAGGGTATTATTTTCTTTCTTTTAAAATATCTAAATTTACATTTATTCTCTGTATAGGTTTTACAAATGTTTTGTAACATTTTTTCATTTGTAACGGCACTGAATCCATGTTTTTGTTTTGCTTAAAGTGGCAGTAGTCAGTATATTTTTGGCATCATTGTGCAAAAATTCCATAATAACCTTTCAACATATTGTAATTCAAGTGTTCTGAGAGATAACTAGACTTCTGCACCTCCTCATGGCTCTGTTTTCAGGCTTTAGAAAATCTAACCCGTGACGGGAGACTTTGACCAATCACTGGTTATTTCATTGAGAGAGCGTTCCTATTGGCTGTGCTCCGGTCATGTGACCGGTCCTTGGCATTCTTTCACCATATTTCACAATGGCGGTGGCGTCAAAAACTTTCTCATTTTACAGCTAAACCGTGCACTACAAGATGATTCTGAAAACATTTGAGGAGAGAAATAGGCATTAATGTAACATAATATTGATTCATATTTGATCAGCGCTGCCTAGTTTGACCGTTTGGTTGGAGTTCGCGAGTGATTGACAGCCGGCTCTCATAGACAGCAGACCTCAGATCAGCTCTTACTGCTTGTTTTCCTCCGGTCTGTGAAATCTTGCAGATGCCGCTAGGAGCACCGGAAGACACCAGAGGACACAGAGGCACATGATTTTTTTCAGGTTACCTGTTTCATGTCCTACTGTCACGATAGAGCAACCGTTTTATAAAAAAAAACTTTTTTTAATCATATTTGCTCCAATCTCGCCTACTTCAGCTTTAATGTCCTCTTTTATTGCCGTCCTAGTTGTTTATTTGTAATCGAGTATGAATCTGTAGTCCAGTGTCTGATAAACCGTGGCCACCGGGGCACAAATGAATGCCACTGCTTTCATGTGTTTGTCATTCTGCAAGTGTCACATGAACACCAGAGGCAACACATCATCTAAACAACTTCAACTAAATGAAAAACAACTGATGAGTTGCAGAGTTATCATGAAAGCCAGTTTGGATTACACTGACCTCAAGGCCAAATAATTACCCACCATGAGGCCTGTGTTTTACTTGCATGATAAATACCTCATGCGGTAAATCGTGGGAACTCTTCTCACTTAGCCAGACAATGAGAGGAGGACCTTTTCCCAGCATAAAAGCTCCAGTCAGCGGCGCCATAATTGCTTTTCATACGGCAAATTTGCTTTTACTTTCCCCCAGTTAATGAAGATAAACTAGAACATTCTTCTCACAATCAGCAGTGCAGTAGACCTAAATGTCAGTGGCTCCTGGATTTCTTCATTCAATTTGAGCAAACACCCAGGAGAGAGAGGGTATATGGCATGAATTGATTGACAGAGTTCCATTACAAGGGCTTATCAGACCCCTGTCTGCAATTATCCAGGTTCAATATGGTGGTGGAGGGATTTGATTTGTGCCGGTATTATTATCACAAAGATGTGTGCAGAAAGGGGTACTGCTCCACATGGTGACCTCTCTATAATTTTCATTAGCATGTTCTCCCCTGCTAACACCCAGGCAGCACTCGCTGCCAGCTCATTGTTTTGCCAGTGTTTTCCTGGCTAGAAAGTATCAGTGGATGGGTTTTTTTCACAGGCCTTTTCAAGTGGATTTTGATATTTATATTTGACATTTGGTTCATGGTTTGTTGTCTTTATGCAACCTTTGGCTGTGAAAGTCAAAAGTTTACTGCCCGGGTGGTTGGCAAACAACAGCCCATGAGCAGGCTGCAGTCAACAGAGGCACAGAGGCCAACTAAAACAGCACAGATACAATTGTTAGGTGAGACACTGCAAACATAAAAGAACATCGGATTTTTGTTGTTCTGTTATTCTGGGTATTAAAAATGTTACCCTCTGCAGTGTTTGGGGATAGCAGTGAAAAAATAGTGCCACATTAAAGTGAAAAAAAATTTTTTCTAAAAAAGATATTTTGGAAAAGGTTTTTGGTCACTTGGGTTGACTGTGCCAAACACTTGCTGTTAATGTGGAGTGTTGTTCTTTCGTCTCCCATCAAACATGTCAGGGCTGTGCGATTTATCACATTTCAATTACAGTTATGATTTTGGCTTCCAACGATTATTATGAAACAGTTATTGTGCAGCATAAATCCAGCTCACACCTTTCCTTTTCAGCGGTGCACTTCTGCCCCGCTTGGTGGGTCAGGGACGGCCGTGTTGGCGGATCCCTTGGTGGGAACTCTCCCCGGCGCTGGTTGGCCCTCGGAGGGCGTATTTCCTCTGTAGTGGTGCCCACGCGACCGGCTCTAGGTTGGCCTGGAAAGGCCCAGGGTAAAGGTGGCGCTTTACAGCGCCCCTCGCCCAGGGCTTGTTGTTCGACTGTCAACCGGGGCGGACTGTCCTCAGTGTGGTGATGTTGGCAAGCCAATCCAACCCATCTTGAAACGCGGACCCCGTCTCGTTTACCATGCTTTCTGGGTGCAACTTTTTTTGGTGTCATCACCATTTATATCTATAAAACCAGTGTGTTTAGGATTCAATTGTTTACAAGAGCACAAAGTTCTTCAGAGATCTAGCGTCTGCTAAGTTAACGCTCCCAGACGGGTGAACTGGGGACTCAGTTGTCTGTTGTCCTCATACACTGCATCTTGTCGGTTAACAGTTAATAATCGGTTAATGAGGGTCGGTTATCGGTTAAGAACATTTTTCATAATTAGCATCCCTAGTTCCAAAGTCAATGAGTAATCGTGTTAAATAATAGTGATCTCAATATTGACTAAAATAATCATGATTATGATTTTTGCCATAATCGAGCAGCCCTAAAACAAGTCATTACCACCATATTATCTCTGGGTGTGGTGAAATTACACAAACTACATCTGCTCCCTACACACTCACTGTATGTGTTTGCTGTATATCAAATGCTGCCTGTTAAAAAAATAAAAACACAAAGCTAAGAGTCTATCCAGCCATGCTCTGTGGCAAGTAGGTCTATCTGCAGACACACAGTAGCTGAGGTTAAGGTTAGGAAAAGATCTCAGGGGGGTGTTGTGTAGTGAAGTGGGAAGTCTGAGAGACTGCAGCTACACTCGTCTCCTCTCTGCTGCTGTACTAAATGCTAAAATCAGCATTCTAACAGTGACTATGCTAACATGCTTGTGTATAATGCTTTCCATGTTAGTTTAGCATATTAGCATGATGACATTTGCTAATTAGCATTTGCTGAGGCTGATGGGAATGTCATTAGTTTTGCAGGTATTTATTTATTAATCAAAGGATTGGACAGATTGAAAATTTGATGAAGTTTAAGCATCACCAAAATTATTAAAATTCATATGCTAAATAATAGAATAATTTTCATGTATGAAAAAAAGCTAAAGGGCCTGATGGTCAGTCCAGCTTGCTCTCTGGATAAGTCATATTTTGTATGGTTATGCTATAATACTGGAATAATAATACTGTCTTTTGGTTTGAGTGTGAGCCAGAGAGTGAAAAAATCTCAGCATCTGGCCCCAAATGATTATCATTATTTTATGGCCAATTTGTGCTACAGACTAGTCAAAATGTACTCACTGCACCTTTTAATTATTATAGGGGTTTGCATTTTGACTTTCATGCAGAAGAAGCAAAATCCATGAAAGTGCCTTTTCTTTTTTGCCTCACAAGTCTCATAGTGGTTTCTGTAGATCTGAGCATCCTGCAACCGAGCCGTTCAGGAAGAGAAAAAAAAGATATTTGACTTCAGTGTCTTTTTTTTTTTTTTTTTTTTTTCTCCTCCTTGCAGCCGGTGCATTTTTTCAGCAACATGTCCTGTGGTCAGCACAATTACAGCAGGCTGAGGCCAGTAGTGGCTTGATAGGCTGGGGGAAATAAATGCTTCCAGTCGCAGACGCAACCAATTGTTGAAGGACAGCAGTGCCTCGCAAATCACTCAGCGGGAGCGGGCGGGGGTGTCCTGATGTGGTTGGGTCAGCAGACAGGGGACGACACTTGGGTAGCGCCAGACCACAGTGCAGCACTGACTGTTCCACTGCACCGCAACACAGTAAGTACTAGACAAAAGTACAAAGAGGAACACACACACAAGTACATGCACAAACACTAAGGGTGGGAAAAAAAATCGATTCACCAGTGTATTGCGATTTTGAAATAGATTTTTGCCAGAATCAATATATTCGCTTCATTTGGGTCTATACAGAGGTAGAAGGAAGTTACCACTTTTATCTTTGTGTGGGTAACGTGACGTCATATTTGTTCCGTTTCCGACAACCAAAACAAACCGACAACAAAGCAGAAAACGGCAGAGGGTCTGCATGGATACGACCTGCAACCTCACATTATAAATCCAACGTGATAAACATTACACATACAGGAAAAGCAGAGCTAGACATGATGGCTAAAGCTGCATGCTAACTCTGTCATGAATAGGTAATGTTATCGTATTGCAGTAACGTGCGGTCAAGCCAGCCGTCACTCTCATCTCCGTGGTCAAATCGGCGGACGCTACAACTGTAGAGCATCCATATACTGACATTTATGGTAAATGCATTCAAATAGCCCCGATGGAGCTGAACATGGATGGATAAAGAGAACGGAGCTGACGGGAGAGCTAGAGACGGACTTGGAGAAGTTAGAGGAAGTAGACACGTGTGACTACGTCCTGTTTTCAAAATAAGGTGTGAACAAAGGGAACTGTATATACAAAATATATATACGGAAAATAAGATTGATTGTATTATATTCACCAGATGTATCAAACATTACATGTCCCTTAGAAATTTTAAAAAATACCACTACATTTTGAGGGAAATGTCTTTTTTTCTTGGATTTTTGGGTTGCTGGAAAAGAAAGAATAATTCTGATATATAACTGACTGATATATTTGACTTTACGACATCTCTGACTACATACATGCTGAGAATCAAACATTTTCACTTTATCAATTTAAATATTTCCCAAAGTAAAAGTCCCTAGAAGCATATGATTCAACTTTTTTCCCATGGTCTAGTGTTAAAATGTTGTACAAAAATCGCAATAAATCGTAATATTGAATCGCAATGCTTGTAAAATCACAATACTTAAAAATCATAATACCTATCAAATCGGCACCCAAGAATCGTATCGAATCGGGAGATAGGTGAATCGTCCCAGCCCTAACAAACACCCTTCCAAGCATGCACACACGCACATCTGCAAATTCACACACTACTGCTATATTCAAGTGCAGGCCCTCCCTTACACTCCTTCATTCATGAACTCATACTGTGCAGGCAAAATCACATAGCCCGCATTAACACACACACACACACACTCAGTTAAACAAAACACACACAGCGGCGGCTGTGTATTTACACATGCAGTCACAACATGCCAGGGGGATGATCCAACACACAGCACAAAGACCATCTCTAGAGGCCTCTAAACAGGGAGGAATAGAGAGAATATAAAATGTAAATTTCTTTTTGTCTTGTTACATAAAAATGCAGCCGGCACAGACAAAATGTATTTCCATAATGACTCTGGCTCGGTGTGCATATGGAGCGTTAGCTTCCCCTCGGCAGGCGCTGCATGTGTAATGAGCTGCTGCTCCGGCTGCCTCTTTCATGAACTCTCGGGGGTTCGTCTGTCCACTGGCGCTCTCTGCCCTGACATTAAACGCGACACCTCCGAGCCAGACAGGTGGGCAACTTTATCCAACATTCATGATGTCTGTCCTTCCGAATTTCAAGACGACGGGCGAGGGTGTGCGTGTGTGCTACTTTTGGATGGTGCTGAGTAAAGGCAAAATATCGGTCGGATAAATGAGGGCACGTAGAAAAGAGATTATATACATCATCTAAAAATATTTTAGAGGTGAATTGCTGGTGTTTGAAACTTCATTAGTCTCCAATCTGTAAATATATATTGAATATTTTGTTTTCTGAGCACTTTTCCACACCCCACTTAGATGAAACTCGCTCACTTCTTCAGTTTTCAAATTGAGCCTCTGTTTGCATTCTCTAATCTAAACAGATTTTCTTGCGTTCCCAAGGCATCACAATGAATCTAGTTCCAGCCTAAGCAGCTGTCACTTACAAATGATAATGAATATATTATGAAAAACCAGGATTACGCCGTGTTGTCTTTCACTTCCTATCTCAGTAACTGCAAAAGTAGTTTGTCTATATATAGCCGGCTGGGTTCAAGGTTGTCTCGTTTAATTTGATGTTTAATTGCACAGGAATATTAAAACCGAAGGTAAAGTGACACCGGGGTGGATCTCGTGACTACTAGAGAAAAGCTGCTTTTTAATTCCTGCTTTACTGGAAAAGTCAATAGTGTTGCTGCGCTCATCGATAAAGTCACTTCCACCAGGCCTGCAGCTTTCGTTACACAGAATGGCGACTAATTATCTGAAGTTGATAATATTGACAAGCCGGTTGTGCTGCAGATGATACAGACACATGAGCAAAGTGAAATAAGATATCCCTCAATAATTGACAAAATTGATCAGGTGATCATTTTATTTTTAACATTTCTCCTGTTGCCCCACTACGTTATAGAGATGCAAATACAATAACATTACCACTATTTACATTGTAAATGTAATTTCACACCCCTCCTTTTCGCCGTTTGTTTCTTAATTGATTCTGTACGCTGGCCTTTAAATGTGCTTTATGGCCATTGCATCATCTTTTCCTATTCTCCGTTTCCCGTTACACACCCGGGAAATAAACAGCTCAGCAAAGATTCGCACGGAGGTGCAAAATTTGGCAGAGAAGCTGGGGAAAAAGAAGATGGGGAGAAAAAGTGTTCTTCAAATAAACCCCCGCTAATGAGCTGGCGAGAGATTTACATACCTTGATGACTAAGGATCCTGGGTAATTACCCGTGTGCACCTCAAGGTTTAATCTGTGATGAGTATAGGTCTGGTGACAATGCCAGCCAATCAATCTCTGTCTCGGGAGGTCAACGGGAACAGCAGCTCCCCTGGTTTAACACAGGCTATCTGTTGACTTATACGCTGCTTCTGGAGATCACCAATGGCTTTATGGATAATTTCATCATTAGCTCTGAGAGGACAGACAGCATTAATGGAAGAGTGCCTCATCTTTGTTGGTATGAATCATATTAATAAAAGGGAGATGCACAAACACCTGAACTAATCCAGCATTCCAATGCAAAATGTGTTTAAAGTCTCCAAGTGGGACACCTCTCTACCTCACATGGCGGTGCTTGTATTGTTCATGGATGCTATGACAACAAGCATGTCATCACATTCTGTGAAATGAATAGGTAATGGTGAAAAACGTCTACAATACACAATGTTTCCTCTCAGTTAGTGAGAGGGAATAATTCAGCAGCAATAAGTTAAAGCACTACACATGCTATTATGGACAATTTCTTTATCTGTGTCTTTAAAGCTAGGGTAGGCAGTTTTCTATAAAAGGCAAAAAAAAGCCATAATTTGATAATACAGCCTCCCTCCTGCGGCTCTCCCCTCTCTGTCCTGAGCCCCTCCCACCAGACAAGCATGGGCATATGCATGCGCTTCATACAGTAACAAGTACGAGTACGAGTCATTCGTTTCAAACATCAGCCACATCGTCATTGTGATCTTGATGTTGTTATATAGCGCCAATTCTATGAGAATTACCGTTCTGTTTTCTTTGCAGACTTGTGGCCTGTGAAACCCCTCGACATACCGTGAGAGATGTGGTTTGAGGCTCTAGCGAGCTACATAGCTGCAGCCGAAGCAGAAGTGAGCCCTTTAGCTTCAGTTAGCAGAAGGCTAAACCTTTTTTTTTTTAAAGATTATTTTTGGGCTTTTATGCCTTTATTGGATAGGACAGATTTATAGACAGGAAAGGGGGTGAGAGAGGGCAGGACATGGCCGCTGCGATAATGACACAGCCTTAGTACAATTTCCATCTCCATCTCTGAAACCCTTCACTGATAATGACACGTGTTTTATTGCATTTTTTCCTTTTTATTTCCTACTTTTCGACTCTCTTTTTGATAAGTTCGTCTTCCTGTTTTGGGTTGCTTTGCGGTGTAGTCAGTCTTTGCCAATGCTGGAATAGCAACTTTGCTTGCATGATATTCAACCATTAAATCAGGCTGTCACTGAAGAAACGTGCATGCGCATCTGCATTTGTAGAACAGCCAATAGGAACGTCCTCATTCTGAAATGACCTGTGATTGGACAAAGTCTCCCATAACCAGCACATTTTTTTAGAGCTAAGAGGAGGTGCAGAAGTCCAGTTTTCCCTCAGACTACCTGAATTACAATATGCTGAAAGATTATTATGGATTTTTGCCCAATATGACGTCCCAATTTTTTTAATTTTCTTTTTTTTAAATGCCCACCTCAGCTTTAACATTAATTCTGCAATGAAGGATGAAAAAATGAGCTGGAATCAACCAACTTGTGAAATCCCCAAACAGGGTAATGTTTCCTAAAAGCAGGATTTCACTCCAGAGGCTCAACACGCAGGCAACTTCCAAACCAGTGCATGTTTTCTATGACATTACTTAAGCCATTCAAGGACTTCACTTCATTTCAAGTGAAAGCATGTCAGATTTGATTGATTGGAATGATATAATGCCTGCCCTGGGTATTACACAACTGTCATGGAAATAGGTTGACAGTTGGGGCAGATACTTTATCAGACTTATACAAACGGATTTATCTGCGGTGCCTAGCCCATGATTGTATTAAAATATGTATCGAAGCTCTGAAAAGACCCGAGTGTTGGAGTGGAGGAATTTCATGTTGTCTTCAAGTGTGACAGTGGTGGCAGAGAAAATAAACTTTTGAAGAAGCTTGAGACACATACATTGCCTGGAGATGTGCATGCGTGGTGTGCAAGGATTTTCTTGTCGGAGTTCAACTTGAGGGCAAAACTTGGAAGTTCTAAGAAGTCCTCAGCACTGTGATCGTGTCTTGAAAGAAGAGGCAGATGATAACTAGTGTTCAAATTAATATTAATGCAATCTAGAAGGAAAGCTTAAAGTGTTTCCCCCTAATTACTCATGTATCAATAACTATAACAAGCTCTGCTGCTGAACTGTTTCTGAAAAGAAGAAGAAGGTTTTAAGCACATTAATCACGGATCAGCGTGGATTGCAAGGTTAACGAGCAAATGTTTCCTCTAAATAAAGATTTTTAACATGTCGCATCACTCAGCAGGTCGCTGCTTTTTAGTCCAAACAAACCTTTCTCTCAGCAATCTGTCTTGTTGTTCTGTGTTCTGTTCACCTGACTGATTACAGTATAGATTTCTCAAGGATACAAATTGTTGGGAGGCTCTTACATAAGATGCCCAGTAATCTTTATGCTTGGTTTGAAGTACACAACAAGCCCATATTTTCCACCATGCTTACTGACATTCACTGGAACATGACAAACAATTCCATCCACGCCGGCCAGTGGTCACTGAAATGTTCGACGAAAATATCCCCCTGCACCAAAGAAGGTTACAGTACACGCTAAGGCTGTCAATCGATTAAAGTACTTAATTGCAATTAATCACAAATTACGTTTTTTCTGTTCAAAATGTACCTTAAAGGGAGATTTATCAAGTATTTAATACCCTTATCAACATGGGAGTGGGACAATATGCTTGCTTTATACAAATGTATGTATATATTTATTACTGGAAATCAATTACCAACACAAAGCAATGACAGATATTGTCCAGAAACCCTCACAGGTACTACATTTAGCATAACAAATATGCTCAAATCATAACATGGCAAACTGCAGCCCAACAGGCAACAACAGCTGTCAGTGTGTCAGTGTGCTGACTTGACTATGACTTGCCCCAAACTGTATTTGATTATCATAAAGTGGGCATGTCTGTAAAGAGGAGACTTGTGGGTACCCATAGAACCCATTTTCATTCACATATCTTGAGGTCAGAGGTCAAGGGACCCCTTTGAAAACGGCCATAACAGTTTTTCCTCGCCAAAATTTAGCGTAAGTCTGGTGCGTTATTTAGCCTCCTTCTCGACAAACTAGTATGACATGGTTTGTACCGATGGATTCCTGCGATTTTTTTGTTTCATAGGTTACCAGTATCTTAACGCTAGCTTCAAAACTGAGCCCGCTACAACCTAAATTCTCAAGTTGCGTTAATGTGTTAAAGAAATTAGTGGAGTTAAAACAAATTTGTATTTATGCGTTATTATCGCGTTAACTTTGACAGCCCTAGTACACACACTGTACATTGAGTATTCCGACTATTCTTCGTGACAACAGTGCTCGCCATAGAGGTTTCAATTATTGTGGTTGTTCAGCAGTCAATCTCTGTATCAAATGAGTGCTCTACTTTCATTCTTCAAGAGGGGCTCCATGCTGTGCCTGTGAATCAGCCTTAAATTTGTAAATGATAACACTACCGAGGGCTGCCTCATTCAGAGTGCTTAATAAAAGAGACACCATATGCATTCACATGCTGAGGAGACGGCGCTCGGGATCGACAGCAAACATTGCATTCAGTGCACGCTGCTCCTCTTTCTTGGAAAAGAAAACATGAAAACAGGCCTGGCATCTCCTCCTCTGCTCTGTGTGTGACTGTTCTGTTTTGACTCTTGCCTTCCAGGGGCGATAAAAGACCCACATGCGATTACAATTTCACTGCTGAAAGCGTCAATAATTCATAGCTACGCATCCGTGTAAGTAGTGGTGATCTACAAGTCAGTTGGTCCTCCCCGCAATCCCAACATCGTCCTCCCTCCCGCCCATCCCCTAGCCCTGCATGTCTACTGTACATCCATCCGTCCTCTGACCTCTGCTGTAAATCTCCGTGCCCAATAGTGACACCAGGCGGTGTAGGCAGGTCACTGGGTGATGAGGGAGAAATAAAACAACAGCTTTTATGGCTCCGGAGGATGCAGCAGTCAGGCTTAGTAAGCCTTGCACTTGATTGGAGTAAGTCACATTTACTGACCACTGATCTCCCACTCCATTAGTTGCAGTACATAAAGGCCATTAATCCAATGCAGCTCCGAGCAGGCCATCCTGACGGTGCACGAGCCCAACACACTTACTCTAGCACACATGGGTGGAAGTACCAGCAGTTTAAAGCAAATAAAAAAAAAAAAAACTGCTCATTAGATTAACAATTGTAACCACGCGTCCACATCGAGGTAATTGTCTAAGGATTTTATTAAAACTTGGCTCTTATTTTCATCGTTTTGGCCGTCATTTTTTAACAGCTGTGATAACATTGTACTCACAAAGCAATAGCTAAGATCTTGAAACATGGAGACTTCTCTACAATAGGCAAAAACACAACCAGATAAGTTGTAAATAAAGCTACAGTCTAAATTAGAAATGAAACGGTTAAGTGATTACTCAGACAGAAAATGAACTATTTTTGATAGTGTATTAATTGTTTCAGTAATTTTTAAGAAAAAATTCTAAATATTCACTGCTCCCAGCTTCTCAAATATGCTGCTTTTAATCTGTCATATATTGAGTACAATAAATATCTTTGGCTTTTGTACAGATGGTTGGATAAAATAAGGGATTTGAAAATGCCACCTTGGGCTCTGGGAAATGAGTCATCAAGAAAATAGCAGCTCTAAACTAAACCACTGTATTTGAGGCAAAACTGAAAATGAGCTAACCTGAAATGTTAGTAGTAATTCAATTCAAATTCAAGCCCAATCTCAAAATTCACATCTCAATATTTATTTTCTCTTTATCGTTTATTTAATATTTTAGGATGCTGTGCAAACATTTAGAAACACCAACCCTCCGCAAAGCTCCAATGTGACCTGAGCTAAGGTGGCGCTACGGACGGCTGCCGTGTCTCAAGCTCCTCCTCGACTTTTGTTTTTATCTGTTACTTATTTTTTACTTTTTCACATCATGTGCACCGCCAAAGCGAGCCCTATTATGCAAAATGATAGGGGACAACTTTTGCACATGAGATCGTTGGTGGAAGAGCTATTAGCAGTACAATTTTTTGGTTTTCACTAGTGTGCTTGCCTTTTCATACACGTTTAATTAGCATTGTTGGAGAGAGCTCGAGACCCAAGATTTACATTGACAACAACTGCTTCTGTAATTGCTGTGCGTTTGATAATAAACAACTTGAAACTTGAAACTAGCGGCGTTAACCTCATCGTGATGGAGGGCCACTGTGAGGCTGAACACATGAGCTGAGCATGGAGCCTGCTGAAAATGAACGCTTTGCCGCAACCCAGACAAGCACCGACCTGCAGGGCCGGCGTGCGAGACTGGATGGAGTCGTGGATATATAGTGCGTGACAGTCAAAGACTCAGACAACCAAAAAGCCAGTAACTCATCTATCAAAGCGACAAGCAGCATCTTAAAGAATGGATGGCTGCAGCAACCTTGGAGCCCGTGTAAAAGCCTGACAAATACACATGATGAATCTACACGGCATAGCGCGAGGTAGGCCCCGCGCCTATGTCAGCCTCTAGGCAAAGATCTCCTCCAGTGAACACAGCAGGAGACAGGACCGGTGTCAGGACCAGATAAGCATAGTCTGGATGAAGCTCCTCAACCTATAGTCGATATACAGTATATAGTAGTAAAGGCCCTATAGTAGATCTATTAAATAAGAAGCTATAGCTTTAAATGGTCTGTGTTGTTACAGTAAGTCTTCATCTTGTGACTTTTACGTGACCTCGACAATCCAGTTTAAGTTAAAAGAGATCTACTACACTGATTTGACTTGGTGTAAAATATATTTAATATAAAGGGTAGTTTTTTAATTCTTGTGTTTCTATTAGTAGAAATGTAGATGGTATCAAGCTGCTTTATAACAAACATTTTGAATGTCTGAATACTTCTCCTGCAAGACTGATTCCATAGGGATGCACCGATTTGTCAGCCGAACATCGGTATAAAAGTGAAAGAAAAAGTCGGCCGTGTGGGAGTATTACACTAACTCAGAGAAAGATCAGTGACAAGAACGTTGTTATGTTCAACGAAAAATTAAGCAGTAAAACAACAGATTACAAGATTTCTTAAAAACACTCACTGCAGTCTGGATGGGAATGACACTCGTAATGTGTCACTAGAAGCCCGTCAGTCCAACGAGGGATGATATACCTGGCAACCGTTAATATCTGGGTGGCTGCCCAAGTGAAATCTATGCGTGGGAAATAGTGCTTATGTTTCTAATCATTGCTACATCTACATTTAATTTATGTTTCACAAAACTAATATTTTTGTTGGGCTATATATAAGCCCAAAGCACTGAAACATTGTCCTCATTGAGTAGGTGGATGTATAGCAGCTAACAATACTTTTGAAGCTGTTCTTTATATTGAATTAAAAAAAAAAAAAATTACATAATTTTGTATGATTGAATCTGTGCTCATTCAAAAGCAGCGTAATTAAATGCTGAAGGACTTTAAAAAAGCTCAAAATTGTAATATAATGAAGAGGTCTTTGTTTCCCTGGCACAAAAGGGAAATAAAATAACAGCAAAAACAAAATAAACCAAAACATCTGTATCAGCTATCGGCCCAGAATTTCACAATTGGTGCATTTGCACAAAAGATTCATGGACGTTCTTACAACCATTAATCATATTTCGAAAAATCCAACTTTACGCTATCACACACTAAAAAAAGACTGGGAGAGAAACATATTTCAAACTTCAAAGCATGTTTCCATGGAGCCACAGGGCGTTTCAGACCACATATGGTGATTGTGATTGTGAATTGGATTTGGTTGAGGTTATTTCATAGTTAACATGTTAGGCAACATTTCATTTAAGCAATAACATGTTGAATGAACCTTATATTGCCACTTTGAAATTATTTGCCCAACAAAATGGTTCCTTGGGATTCTACTTTTTGTTGGGATGGTACAAACCCTTAATTTGACAGAGCAAGATTTATCGACTTTATGATCAGTTGATTTCGGAGCATATTAACATTACAAAAGAGTTTAATTGCAAAATTGCTGTAGAGGTAACCCACTGAGTTGAGTTGTGTAGCAGCCTGCAGACAAACTATGAACATGTGACTGATGAATTTGATGTTATTTCTCGACATCAGACGTTGATGAAACATGCATGACGACCAATTCTGAAGCAGAATTCAAGATACCCCTCATGGTACGTGTCCACCGATGCGTTTTTTATCATGAGGGGACGCGCTGCTTCCCAGCATTGGACGCTTGGTGGGCTGCCACTATAGACACAACACAATAGGCACCTGATTGGACGAACGCTTTCCCTCCGTGGGCTGCTGCTCCCAGCTTTCAAACCGGAAACAATATGGAGGCTCGTTTGGAAACTTTCTTCTCTTATTTCACGAAAATAGTTCACCAAAATGTGTTTCTGAAAACATTTGAGGCGAGAAATAAGCCACGGAGTTGCTGAATCTGTCTTTATTTTGGATCGACAACGTTTATTTTAAAAGATTCTCGGAAGTTTCGAGAGCCGGCAAGTCACGTCGGATGCCCGTGATTTGCATAAAGCAGACTGGACCTCAACTTTATGCAAATGAAGACCGCCCGTCGTCACGCTTCGTCTCTCGAATCGCGCCGCCACGCTACCAGAATGCATTGCACGGCTGCTTACAAGGACAACGAATGGGAAGTGTGGAAAGGACGGATCCTGTGGACACGTACCATCACTGTGTCCAAACAGAATAGTAGAATTCCTGAGCATAAAATACACACACACACATACGAACACACACACACGCACACACACAATGCCATAAAGTGTCCATAATCCAGAGGCTGCTTTGAACAGGCAGTCCTGCAGGCGTCTTCCTTAACTGATTTTACAAAGCAGGAAGGTGCCGGGAGCTGGAAGGTGGAGTAGAAGCTAATTGAAACCTGAGTTAGCTCAAAGACGACTCTCTTCGGGGCCGAAAGACACGGAGTTATCCATCAGGGTGCTACAGGGTTATGATGGGATTTTCGGGAAGTGGACGATATTCTCGACTCAGCAGAGCTGAGACCCGTGTCCTTGACAAGTACACTTAATTAAACTCGCAATCAGCTGTTGACTGCTTCCCCTGCCTCATCAATAAAGCAATTGAACCTGCATGCTGGAGCGCCAGTCTCCTCATGTTAACTCCTCTCCTCTGAGCTGTATTGTCAGCTCATTTATCACTGAAAAACCTGAGCCATGTTACCATAAGACTACCCTAAAACAGTAGAAGCATTTCATCCAGCTGGCCTCATCCTGGTATTCCCCACATTATTCACAGTGATATAACAAAGTTATGGATAAATCTGACACAAAGAGCGATGACGTTCTAAACTGGCTGTACACAGCTAGCTGTCTCAACCAATAATTTGGCACAAACGGCGGGCGATCCATGTCTTATTGATGGCACAAATGCATTAGTGTCGTTACTTATAACAATCTTAATCCAACTTTATTGATTACACATCTTTTGTGCGATTTTCTACGACGCAAGAAAAAGTTATTTTTGCAAGTAGAAAAAATGTCTCATGCTGTCAGTCTTCCATTCTGCTGTTGATCTAGGTGTCATTCATCAAAACTCCACAAGAACATGTAATGGCGTAATTATATAAACAATGATTGGCAGCCTAAATAGCATCATATTTCTGGAGAACCTTTCAAAAGGGTGTACATTTGCATAAGCAACATGGATTAATGCGACAGCCGAGCAGCTGCTCTCAGCGGGAGGCCGGCACGATAACAACTTTCAGTGATTTGGCGTAATCAGGAAAACTTTCTGTTTTGAGGTTAAATTTGTGAGAACATGAGAAGAGGAAGGTGTTCGGAGAAGGGGAAGGTAAACTCAGACGAGAGTGACACTGATACCGATTCACACCCAGTTGATCAAATAAAACAAACTTCACCCCCCGAATGGCCATTTGTATATCAATTACTCACCCCATGTTGCCTTGAATTCTTGAAGAGAACTTTGTTTTTCTCTCGTGCCTCCACTGTGAACGAGAATCAAAACACAGAAAAATCTCGATGAATTGAAGTAAATGGTTTAACATCAGATAAACTATATCGAAACATCCGTTTACAAACTCTCACACAACGCGTGCAGAATAATCCAAGCGTCATTTACCCAGTCGTATGCTCAGTACTTTCCAAACATCTTCGCTTAAACCTTACTACTTAAAACACTTCCACATAAACAGTCTCTTGCTTGCGAACAAAAATATTAATGACACTCATGGTGACTATTCTCGTTCATCACACGTGTTTCTCACAATACACAATGATAATAATACTCAGGCTAATAAAAAACAACATTTTTAAACTGTCACTCCAATCTGTGGCCCAGTTGACTTCATGGATAATCTCCATCACAACATCTGGATGTTTTTGATGTTCACCACAAAACCCAACAGAAGCATACCATGACAAATAACTCTGCTTTGCTCTTTATAGCAAACAGTGATACTGTAAATCATGTGATATGGTCATCTCCTATATTTTATATAACATTAAAGCAGTTTTATCACTTAACTGACCTCCTAACAGACGCTCCCTGTATTGAACCGCTAAACGTTTATTGTGATTTATAGAAAACTGGTCGATTGGAGACTCAAATCTTTGGTAACAGACGACTAAAAAAGCAATAACACACATTCCAGCTGGACATTTTTCCAGCTCCCCAGAGAATGACACATAACAGAAAGGTGAACTTCAATAGATTTTTTAGCTCTGTGGTATTTTTCCACCAGAAACTCGACACGGCCGGGGAAAAACGTTTTTTGAGGCTAAAGAACAATTTCAACTACTATCAATAGTAATGAGCCAATAATGCCCAATCTGATCTGTTTTCAAAGTTTGGTAAAGGATGGATGGAATTCACACAAAGTTTAAACGTGCATCATATTTAGTGTGTGCCACCATGCCCACTTGACATCAGATGCATTTCAGTAATTTCACGGTTGAGAAATCTTATTTTACTTTCTTGGAATTCTGAATTAAAGAGCTGTTTTTTTTTTGCATTTACCCCTAGTAGGAAGTTTTTCTGACTTTCAGACATCTGAATGGCTGGTTGTGACAGGTGAGCATCCTGAAATGCCTCCCATCTGTTTGTGCGTGTGCTCAGGGCAGCTCACATCACACTTTTTGAAAGACCCTTCGACTGAAACCTCAATCCTCCAGCCTACAAGAGTATTAGACCTGTAAAATGTCTGACACATTTCTATTTGACAGTTTCTTCCTTTCTTTTGGCATTTCTAATTTGAACCAACTGAAGCAGGTGTCACTCTCCGCCAATCCTGACTCTCAGCCTGGCTTTTCATTACAGGGTCTCGGATTGCACCGAGGTGTGAGATAAATTGGTTATGTCTAAAGTCAAATTATATCCAGGTCTTTGCAATTCAATTCACTTATCGAAAAGAAGGGGGGGAAAACTGCTAAAAAGGAAGTTTTCCAAGTTGCTGCTTTTCGCTAAAAGACGGATTCACAAAGAGGGGAAACTCGCGCCAGATTGCCTGCCAATTTCTGGTCTCGACATGAGTGAAGAGTTCTTTCACTGCCATTCATGTATTGCTTGACGGGGAAAGGAATGGTTTCAAAATAGAAAAGTCAAGTCCCTCTCAGCAATTATTTGACAACTATAAAGCTGCTATTGAATGGCATGCAACCTGCAGGCCCAAGTGGAGTGGCATTGTAATTTCCTGGTTGTGCTATTTAAGCACTCTGGCACTTTGGCTAAGGACACGCATCCATCTGCACAGCCTGATTATATTATGTTGGATTTCTTGGAGTTCCATTATAGGTACAGTTGTCTTTTCATCCGGTGACCCAGATTAGATTTTAATAAGCCTGTTATTCTTTGTTCTATTTTAAGACATCAGAAGTGGTGCTGCGTTCTAATGATTCAACTGGTCATTGGGAATTCCATTATATAAAACATAAAGGAATATTCTGAGAGCCCAATATGGTGATGAGTCCGGTAAAAAAACTTAATTGAATCGAAGATGAAGTTGACTTTTATATGAACCGATGAGAGTTGTGGTGATTGAAAATTCCTTTTATACTCTTGCCAGAGGAGAATCCAGAAAATGTGTGTGGTAGATGTGTGTGGTGGCCAAATGAAATAACGAAAGGGAAGAAAGACAGTTCTCTGGTGTCACTTCCTTACTTACGTACGACAGTATTTCCCATTTGACTGAACAAATATATCTCATTAAAGCTTTTTTATGTATATATCGTTTACTAGGAATTGTGTTTAAAGACGACAAGTAGGTGTTTCAAATGTTTTAAACCTGTAAAATCTCTGTTGACTTTCACATTTGACTATTTTTTTGTAAACAGGACTTGTAGTCTACAGCCACACTAGCAGCTGGATTTAGGCACAGCTGAACTTTGAGCTACATGCTGCCGTTAGCACGCTAGCATCCTCACAATTATGATGTTAAACTGCTGATGCACATTACTTTTACCGTGTTCACCATCTGAACTTTGCGTGTTAGCATGCCAAATCTTGTTAATTAGCACTAAAATCCAAGTACAGCTGAGGCTGATGGGAATGCCATTCATTTAGCAGGTATTTAGTCACAAACCAAAGTATTGGAGAAATGTAAATTATGGCCTGCCGGTGGTGCGGGATGAAAAGTCGGCGGAGAGTGATTACACTTCATCCTGAGGAGATGATATGAATGTCTGTACCAAATTTCAATTGAGACATTCCAGTCAAAGCTACAAATGTCAACCTCATAGAGGTGCTGGAGGAAAAGTCAAGTGATCACCTATACGTGATAGAATTCATCCTCTGAGCACTACGGATATGTGTAACAATGCCATGACAACTATTGAATGGATTACCATGGCTTGGTAATCCATTCAATAGTTGTCATGGCATAAGAAACAAAAATTGTCAACCTCATGGTGGCACCGGAGAGGAAAAGTGAGAGGATTTCAGTTAGTGGGCTTCATCCTCTGGTGACAGTGAATGTCATGGGTACTATCCGTGGCTCCAACTCATTCATTACATCAGCAGAAAAATCTGCCCGGAAAAATATTGAGTCACATAATTTAGCAGAGTGAGATATTTGATTAATATGACAAGTTTCAGGATTAATGATGCACATTAAGATACTTTGGTCAGCACTGCAATTGTATTATTGGTGGAGTTAGTGCTGACCAGGGAGACAATGCAATGTTTGTTGTAGCAACAAATGAAATCAATGGTCAACAGTTACAGTAAACACAGGACAGAGAACAAGGAAACAGGTTACATAACTACAAAATCCTCGGACTTTAACCCTTTGAACTCTGCAATAGAAAGGTCCGCCAGGGCCTACATTGGTATTTTTGCTTACTGTTGTGATGTGATGTGATTTCTTGGAGTATCTTCAAATTATTCATATCCCTAATCTGTACAACCTAAGTTAAAAGGTTATATAAGTCAATAAACCATGATGATTGACAAATGTATTGAAATTGTGTCATAGATAAAAAAAAAAAAATTTAAAATGTTTTTCAAAATATGTTACTAAATAAAACCACAAAACCAAAAAATTTCTAAATGTAGAAACACAAACAAAATATTTCTTACCACTCTTAACACTTTTGATAGTTTTGTTACGGTCCTCATATAACGAAACTTCATGACGTCATCACAAGCATACCATGTGGGAATGGCAGCTGTGGCTCAGAGGTCAGGCGGTTCGATCCCGGGCTCCTCCGGTCACATGTCGAAGTGTCCTTGAGCAAGATTCTGAACCCCAAATTGCTCCCGAAGGCTGTGCCATCGGTGGGTGAATGAGTATTTAGATTAGATCCTGATGGACAGGTTGGCACCTAGCATGGCTGCCATCAGTGTGTGTGTGGATGGGTGAATGCTGACATGTAGTGCAAAGCGCTTTGAGTGGTCGGAAGACTAGAAAAGCTCTATATAAGTGCAAGTCCATTTACCATTTACCACATGGTGATGCAAAAGACAGAAGCCTTAGCTTAATGCTCTAAAAAGAATGAATACTCTAGCCATTATGGTTTTTATTTTAGATCGATTCATACAGGATCATTCAAAAAGTGCTCTCCCACGGGGAAATCTGGTGCCAACGCACGCTACGTAACATAATGACGTCATCACAAGTGTACATCGTGATGATGCGAAATACTGCCTTGACTTTCCACTGCAAAAGAATGAATGCTCTAGCTATTATGTTTTTTATTTCTCATCGATTTGAACAGGATCATGCAAACAGCAACCTCCCGCGGCTGCCCACGGGAGATCCGTTTTTAAAGGATTGAAATGTTGATGTGTTTTTTTTTACTAAAATGTGTTATACAAGTAGCAAACTTCTTTAAGGAATAACTCAGTGTGTAGGTTGTGTGAGTAACGTATGCAGTCGTGAGAGATAGAGAGAGAGAGAAAGGGAGCATGTGTGTATAGTTTACGCTATTTGTCAGTGAATAAATGCTACAACTCCTCAAGACCCAAGCCAAAATCTGATGTGAAGAGGGTTAACCCTGAAACTAGCAACAAGGCTCACTTAATGTGGACTGACCTTTAAGGTGGACCAGCTATTCTCAATTTAGTGACAAGCCGCTCCTCTGAGTTTTGTTCAGCACCCCATTATTTTAAAGTAGTAGTTCATTTAACATTCTATAGCGCTGCCAACATGTAAACTAACATGTTTTACATATACTGCCATTAAAAATGCTGTCAAGTTTCAATTATAATAAAGTGTTTTTTCAGCCAAAAAAAGACTCTTCTGTTTTCATTCCTTTAAGGGTCATTGTAATTGATAATAAAAAATAATAATTGTGTAATATTATATTTTATGAGAAAGTTATTGTACCGTGAAAATCTGTTACTGTTCCACGAGTGGATTCTAACTGCTGCAGGAAAATCCAGTGAACATCATGCTGCACTGTACTATACAGCTGATGTTTTACTTTAACAACTGCAAGGGGTGTTTCACTTATGTGTGCCTTTCAGTCATGGAGGCGACTGTCTCTAGGGCGCAAGTGGAGGAAAGCTGACACTGAACTTACTCATATCCCACCATGACTCATGACCCACTCACGCTCTCTGCCTTCAATGAGTTGTGGGGCTGAGCAGTCCCTAAAAGGATTTAGTAAATGATGAAGTCATGCCTGGGGGTGGAAGGAGAACAGGACAGAGCTTCAGCGGTGAGACGGGATGGACTTTCAGCAGTGGAACGCTTTCCGCTCAGCTAACCTTAAGCTCCACCTCTAGACTGTCATCTATTGTCAGGACCGGGCCAGCCTATTGACAGGGACATTGATTTCCTGATTAATGGACCTCTCCACCATTGGCATTTACCACTGCCGACATCATTTTAATGTGTGCATGATCAATATCTCCATCAACACTGAGAATATCCCGCCGTCAAGCTACGGGGGATTTGTCCGGGCATATGTTCCCATCAGACCGATCATGGTGAGGTTCAATAGGGCATACAGCATGGGTGCAACAGAGTGTGGGTTTGTTTTATTCCTTAAATGTGAGAGAGGCATGTACAGTATTTCTTAGGAATACGGGTGAGAGCGATAGCTAGAACTTGTGTCATCCTCGCATTGCCTGTAGAAGTCGATAATAAAGAGATAAAAAAAATAAAACACAGCAGTAGAACTATTTATGGTGTCTGCCATGTAAATAGTTCTACCGCAAGTTGCATGCTTTGTTACCACACTAGCCTGAATCAGAAACTGTTACGGAGTACAACTGTTAATGTGTGTAGGGGAGGTGATAAAAGGAAATGGGAATTTGCCCTCTATTCACATCTTAATTGTGCCTGTGGCTGCAATGAGCACTTTGCATTCAGTTGAATATGTTCGAACTTAATCAGACGTAGGGCTGGGCAATATGACCATATATATTGTCAAACGATGTAAAAATGTCTATCGTTTCTATTTTTTCTACATCGTTTCTATCCCAATGTCGTAAAACCAGCAGCCCTACTGCGTTATTGCAATACTTACAGCTTCAGTTGGACAACGCTTTACGTTCTGATCCTTGCATGTAAGAGGGAAGCTGGAGAGAACAGCTGTTTTGCTAACACGGTGAGGGCACAACATGCGGAAACGGTCTCAGACTCAGCCCAACCGAAACAAGAGGAGCTCGTAACAAAGTCAGACAGGAGCCAGAAAAACCATCTTCTGCAAAGTTTGCCACATGTCGGTCCCACACTACAGATATATTTAGAGTGCAGGCTATTCTTCTTCACCTTAAACGGACTACAGACTATGCTAGATTCTGTTGTTTGTGGCCGCATATGTAGGAACAGTATCTCTGTTGTACAACATACAGAAGTTAACAGATAAAGAAGCTGTGCTCACCCCCAGATGACGCTATCACACTACATGTCCATTACTTATTACATTGCAATGATACCAAATATAAACAAAGCAGGTCAAAAACCAGTACAAAACATCTGTCTACAGCTAACCTAAATTTTTTCTCTAGAATTTCACTCGAAACTTTTATGTTTATTTTGCATTGAAGTTTTTAATAAAATCAGAAAAAGTACTTTTTAATTAACACAGGCGTATACAAAACAAGCTTTATCATGTGGGCATTTCAGATAGACTATTTATTTACCGAATTACCAGAAAACAAGCTTTATTGTGATATATATCGTTATCGGGATATGAAATGATTAATATCGTGATGGAAGATTTTGGCCATATGGCCCAGCCCTAATCAGAAAATATAATGTTCCCATCTCAAGAGTAAAGGTAGATATAAGCCACCTGATTCCTTCTCCTACTGTAGCAACCCCATTCTCTCCTTTTCCTTGCAACGGTTGTCTTTCATTTTTTTTTTAATCATGCCTAAAGCGGAGAAAAGTGGATACAATACTACTATTTAAGGTGTGTTGTGTGCCAACTTTGAGTTTGGTTGTTTTGTGAAATTGATTTTCAATGAGCATGCGTGTGATTTGGGGCTTTACGGAGATCCCCTTCAAGAATTTCAAAGTTAAGTAAGCACAGAAAGAATGCCTGGGTGCATATTATTCATGACTCTTGGCCAAGTCATTGGTAATAACCTCATTAGTCATGAAGTGAACATTGTTCCTTAAATACTTAACACTCTAAACTTCAGCATACCGTATGTTAGCTAATTACAGACAACTTGGTTCATTCTAAACGTGTGAAAATGAGAATTTGCAGCAGCAGGCTGGATTGTTAGTAAATGTTAATGACATGTATAAACCTGCCAGGTTTGCTCAGCGATTGGCAAAAAGAGAAATTCAACAAAAAGAACGCCTTTTCAGTTGAAGAACTGCTCTCTTCCCATGAGACTCCCCACACAACTTGGATTGTTTACACAAGAATTAAACAAAGAATCCAGAAAGACAAAGTTCTTCCACTGTTGATTTGTACTAGCCACACTGACTACACAATTTGCAAGCAATAACATACTAAATTAAATCTGTCTATGGTCTGTCAGGTCAACAGGACAAGACATGAAGACAAGATCACAATATAGGCCTTTCAAAATCCTCATCTTTATAGAAATGGTTGTAAACAGACTTTAAAAAAGTGTTTCAAACTCTAGACAAGATAATTAGGTGAAAGGCAAAATTATATATATATATACAGTATATATATACTGTATATATCCAACTTTTTTTTACGATTCTGTTATTGATTTTTAATGCCAGAATCGATATGTTTGCTTCATTTAAGTCTATGCAGAGGTAGAAGGAAGTTCCCGCTTTTATTGTTGTAGTCTGAGTAATGAGACGTCATATCTGTTCCGTATCCGTCAACCAAAACAAACTGAGCCAAAATGAGCCAAAACAACAAAGCAGAAAACGATGGAGGGTCAGCATGGATACGATCTGCACCCTCACATTTTAAATCCAAAGTGGTAAAAGCTACACATCCAGTAAAGTATGGAAACACTTTGGGTTTCACACATTGCAGGAAAAGCAGAGCTAGACATCACGGCTAAAGTTGAATGCTAACAAATGTCAAATCAGCCGACGCTACAACTGTAGAGCACCCATATACTGACATGTATGTTAAATGCATTCAAACGGCCCCGATGGAGCTGACCATGGATGTATAATGATACAGTAGAGCTTGCGACGGACTGGGCGAAGTTAGAAGAAGTATACACGTGTGACCACATCTGGTTTTCAAAATAAGGTGTTAACAGAGGGAACTGTATATACAAAATACATATATGGAAATAAGATTGATTGGATTATATTCACCAGAAGTATAAAACATAACATGTCCCTTATAAATTGAAAAGAAAATACCACTAATTTGTGAGGGAAATTTCTTTATTCTTTTATTTTTGGGTTGCTGGAAAAAAACTAATAAATAATGCCTGACAATGACTGATATTTGACACCAGGACATGAAAATCATCATTTTTTATGTATTTATTTTGATATTTTCCAAATTAAAAGTCCCTAGAAGTGTATGATTCAACTTTTTCCCATAGTGTTGTGTTAAAAAAGTTCGCAAAAATCGCAATAAATTGCAATATCGAATCGCAATACTTGTAGAATCACAATACTTATAAATCGCAAAACATATCGAATCGGCTCCCCAGAATCGTGACAGTATCGAATCTGCTTACATATATATATATGTTAGGATTTTTTGTAAGACAAAAGGCAGAAAGGCAATTGGACTTGATCAACCCTTGCAGCACGCTGACAAGTGCAGAGGAAAGAGTAATAATAATAAAAAAAGATCAGTCAAAAACCTGTGGACTCATATTCAGACCTGAAGCCTTTCCATCAATATTTTATGGCCAGCAGGAGCAGATTGGGTCATATATTGAGAATTTCAACTAACTTGCGTTGAGAGAGGGTGAACCAGGGAAGCACATTCTACACTGGATAATAGCCTCCTTAAGGCAACGGTCAAACTGCCCTTTCCTCCAACACTTCCTCCTGAACTCCAGCTGCAGTAGTCAAGAAATCCTACTGTGTGTGATCACCACCAACATTCAGCCACCAGTGAAACAATGCAGTGAGAGAAAAGACAACTTTTGTGGTTAAGTTGTGACGTTTGTTTACTTCTTGTAGCTTGTTTTATGACTTCATACAAGTACAGCGTTATGACATTTTCATTGTGTTTATTGCTCTATCAGCCTCGGAAAACTCACTGCGCCATTTGAAATCTCCGTCATAAATATTCCAAATGTTTGTCGCTGGGTCTGTGCAAAAATAGAACAAGATATCACAAGATTACCGTACTGACCTTCACTGCTTGGTAAACTGCTTTTGGAACACTGTGAAGTTATGAGTTTTTCCCTGATGGGCTCAAAGAGCATGTTAATATTGTGTGGCATAAAATGCTAGCGTCAACATAATATGAATAAAAAAAGATGACCTTGCCAGCAAACCATGATGTGTGATGGCAATTTTAAATCACTTTTATTAGAGGAATTTCCTTATTTGGTGGCAGCAGCGATTTCTACTACTGCGAAGCATCGACTTGAATGGAACAAAGTTTTGGCATCAAAAATAATATCTTTAATTAAGAAACTGGTTCATTCAAATATGTTTGAAATGCCTCAGAAAAGTATGGCAATATTGCAGGGTGGACACATTAAACCCCCTGCCATGCATATATTTATTATAATACAACAACCTTCTATTAACAAGACTGAGTCTACAGCCATACTAGCAGCTCCATGAAGCTGTACTTAGGCACACCGGTGCTTTGAGATAAATGCTAACATGCTGATGTTATGCAGGTTTAACGTTCACACGTGTCCGTGTTATAGGTGGTAGAGGCTGTGAGTGACAATCATGACTTATCACATTCACTACTTTCTCCCCCTTTAATCACAGGACTATCCCCCTCATGACGCACTGACAGTTTGGGAGTCCTGTAGAGAGTTTCCCTCAGAGGAAACGTATTGTTGTCTGGGCCTACGTACATTATTTTTCAACTTGTTTCGTCTCAGGGTATTATAATTATAATTGTGGAGCTCAGACGACATTTTGGCCAGGATGGAGACACCGTCCGGGTGAAAGACGGAACGGGCGGTCCTGAGGGAGTTATAAGCGGAGCGAAATGCCTGTTAATGCGCAGAAGGAACTGTGTAGAATAATTAATCCATACGACACGTTTGATGTGCACATAAGCACGGAGGGTTCTGTGGATCAAAACTACACTTAGTGTAACCAGCGGATATCTGTTGCATCCGTGCGTAATGTTGGCTTGACCGCGATCAACATCACTCGCTATAGAGACTGCAGCGGTGCTGGCTTTTTGTATACTTATCTCATGCGCACAAATTTATTAATGAGTGATAAACGTCTATGTAAGTATAATATTATTATTTTGATTGTAGTGAAAACCTGGACAATTTGTTAGTGACTGCTGAAAACCGGGACATTTGAGTGTTTTACAGATATGTGTCGGGACTCGGGACACGTCAGCTTAAAACCGGGAATGTCCTGTACAAACCGGGACGTCTGGTCACCGTAAGTATATCACATGACTAACACAGAACAACAGAAAACCCTACTTGAAGTCACTGCAACTCAAATATATTCTCAACCCGAGCCACCCGTTTACCTCACACATCATGTGCTGTAAATCCAATAACATAAGCTCTATACATCAATTTTAGCATGAAAAAACAGATCCATATCTAGGCTTTCCTGGTCAGACGACCTGTTTGTTTGCATTTAAATCAAAGACTGGACATTTAAAATCACATCTTGAAGAGAGATCCATATTTTCTGCACAGAGATGCTTATCACAGCGCCATACATCACGGACAACGTGCTAGCTTGCAATAGCCCAGCTCGAGCCTCGACCCGGGCCGCTGGGTTGACAAATGAGAGCGTAAAGAGTTTGAATGTGCAGATGAATGATCCCGATGATTGCCCAGGACCGTAGTAAAACACTATGTCAACTCTAATGCTGTTACCATTCCGTTGGTCTGCCGAGTGAAATGCTCCTTGGCGTGTCTGAGTGCTCAGATTTCATTTAAAAAAGAAACAACTGGATGCTGGTTTAATTTGTTCGAGTCAACAAAAGTTGCGGGCGAGCGGAGACGCCACATGCAGTTCCTTTTAACAAAATTGTTGGAAGTTGAAAGGGAAAGATGTTGTCCTAATGCAGGTTAAAATACCATTTCCATGGAAACGACACTTAACCATTCAAAGATATACTTGAGAGCTGTATTTTAAGGCTTCTGTATGCGTGTGGCTTTTGTGCAGAAATATATAGCTGTGCCGCTGTAGGTGGGGAAGATATCACTTTGTTTATTTGTACTATTTTTACTCCTCACTTCAACTCCAATATTTGAATCCTTTGTAAATTATAATATTTTTTAACAGGTACAAATAAAGCACCTGTAATATATGTGTGCGGGTTGGTGTCTTCGTGTGTGCTGTAGTTGGTTCCGTAGTTATTGCCCTGTCATATATTTAAGCACCATCATCCATCAGGATAAAATTTCAAGACAGTTTCCCGGCTGATTCAGATTGTCCTATGATTTATATGCGATTAAAGTGACAAACCAAAGCTGACAGGGAGCACAGTAATACAACAAATTCATATTTAATTCCCTAATTGCCCCATGTTATTTGTTTTGTGGCATTTTTCTCTGGGTTGTGTTGACGCATGAAATCCCACACGCCACATGTTGCAATGCCCAATGCCACACACAGATCAGTATTGTTCTGTCAAACTGTTAGCTTTCTGTCAGGCTTTGATTTGAGGCATTATGGCTTCTTCTGCCTCCCGTGAGGTTTGATTTTATCCAAAATTTCATTGGACTTCGAATATCAGTTGTTAAAGGTATTGAGGAATTTCACTTTTTTTTGTAAGTTTAAATCCTACTTCGTTTCTGCACTTAATCCCAAGTGTGCTTGTGGTTCTAGCCTTTCATATGGATTTTAAGCTGAGCAACTGAAAAAGATCTGTATGGAGGGAGCCTATGGTGGGAAGCCAACTTGGTTCCCATTCGTAGAAAGCTTTTGAAGCTCAAAGAGAGGCTCCCTTGAAACAGCCGGGGTTGTTGAGTTGAGCGTTCGTAGAGGCCTGTGCCTGAGGCCATCCTCTGAATGGCTCTCATCTCTGGCTTCCAGAGAGAGGGGGGGCTGACGGAAAGCTTCCAGGTGACAACTGTAGGGGGGGACGGCACAGAGAGAGAGAGAGACAGAGAGACCTAGAGTCTCACCCTCCATACTTCCCTTTACTATTTACTTATTTTCTCCATCCTGTGGAAGTGGCTGACTTTAGCTTTTAGCATGTATTGCATATATATTGCTGCATTATATTCATAAATAATATGAATAGGGCAACTTATAGTAGAAGTATTGCAGGGTTTGGAAATTAGCACCAGCCACCAGCCACATACTGGAAAAATATGCAAGTGTCTGCTAGATTGGCTTCACTCACCAGACCAAAAAAACAGAGGTTATCTATTGAGTGGCTGGTAGATTTTGAGAAGTAGTCTTGAATTTATTACTAAATTCAATATTAGATGGCATTAGATTGAACAAATGTTTGTGTTGTTGACTCCACATATACTGCGTGCATTGAACATTACTGAGAAACTGGGCCACAGACATTGGCGATATTTTCTAAAATGTGTCTTAAAAGTTACTTCAAGGAGTTTTTAGTTGGTTATGAAACAGTCTGGATTTAATACTGATGCCTCTATATGTCCTACATAAGCAAACAAGACCATCAATAGGAAGATTGGCTATTTTTATATACAGTAACTAGTTATTCTTAATGCCTGTCACCGGGTCCTATTCCCCGCGGAATCAGACCAAACGATTTACAACGTGCAGACCGGAAGAGCCGATGTTTACATTTTCACAGGCAAAGTTTCACAGTGAGTAGTAACGTAAGCCAGTTAAAAGGAAGCAGGAGGAGATTTTTCTTTAGAGAATTTATATTTAGTGGTTATGGCTGATACTGGGGTAGGATCAGCAAAGAGAAAAAGAAAAGAATTGACAGAAAAAAAAGAAAAAAAAAAGCTCAAACGGGCAGTGATAGAGCACAGGCGAAAACAAGACTCAACCTTGGTTGGTCATTCAACCAATGGAGAGAATTGCAGGATTTGAGGGGATTTAAAACCAATCATGAATTGGGCCTCTTCCTCCAAGACTGGGATGTATTTTTACATCAATATATGAATTTACATTGGAGGCTAAAACAAAGCTAGCTAATGCCCTGGCTAAAGTTAGTTGAATGTAGCATTTGTTGAGCATACAATCAGCGCAAGGCTTTCTGTGATTATGAGCGTGATGACCAACGTGCACCAGGCAATCAACAGTAGTTTGTATAAAGTTAAAAGGTTTGACCACTGAAGTCAGTAAACTTATTTGTGACCAGGCTTTGCCCTTCTAGTATCCAGTAGTGTATAAATGTTATGATCTTGTTCACCAAAAGCGTGGACTCAATAGCAGAACACAAACACAAATCCTTTGAAGGTGTAATAAATCTATAATTTATTACAATCATAGACAAGTAACTGTGAACAGGGCAGGATCTCCTGGAGGTAACAATCCAGGTTGATTAGGAGCAGCGTGTAGGAGTGAGCAGGCAGGTTGAAGCAGGAAGCAGCCTCAGCTGAACCGACCTGAACAGAGGACAAAAACAGGGTGAATCCAAAATCCAAAAACACAAGCATGAGCAAGTCAAAAACCAAGATACTAGGGAGCCTGAATACGTAATGTACCACAGTGAATGACGGACGATCTGGCGATGAGTTGCAGGAAGACCAGGGTATATATACTGCTGTTGATTGTGAATGATTTATTTCAGCTGCTCCCAATGCTCGCCCAGAGGAGGAGGAGGAGGAGGAAGGCCACACCTCCCAACACACTGACATACTAGACAAACAGGGAAAAACACACAGGAGACAACAGGGCAGGGAAACAAAGGAAACACAAGGAAACACTAAGCCTACAGGCAGTGCCATCATGACAATAAACAGTTCAACATCTTCATATTACAGTTACCAATCTTACATAGCTAAAAATACATCCCCTCATCGCGATGCGTTATGCAAACAGCTGCGTTTAAAAATGAAAAAAATAATATTAAAAAGAAGTTGAGACAAAGATGAAAAACAAGGGAGAGTTGGAAACAGGGATAAAGATGTTTTCAAGGATTGTGTCTGACAGCTACAGCTGCGGATTCAAGCAGCCAATAAAGTCGAAGCTGTTTGCTACAGTATGTGTCAGGCAGTGAGTCTGCCCATGCAGCTCCAGAAATATTCAACCAGTACCTGTACTTTCTCCTCACTACAACACAACAGGTCTCGCTTGCTTCCCACCACTGCAACATCCTGAATCACACCATAACTGAAAGCACAAGCTGTAACAGTACATTCACAGTATGTGTACAATGTTCTCTTCTCTCAGACAGCTATGTCTCACCGTCTGACCTATTTCCTGTAGGCTTATTTAGGCACACCTTTGCATTTTGCAATTTCACGCTTCCATGTTCAGATTTGTGCAATGTGTCTGCTCCGTATTTAGATTACCACACCCCCTGTTTTATACTTAATTTGAGCTGCATAAAGAAATTTGTTAGCAGTACTAGTGATAATTTACCGTGTTTCTGATTAGATAAAAATGCTATTTTAGAACAGTGTGTCTATGTCAATCAAACACACAAACACAAGCAAATTAGTTTTGGGAAAAGTCCATAGTGGAACTACTCATAGAAAATTCATGTTTGCATCAAGGCAGACATGATGGATCCATACCTTTAGTCACTTTTTTAATCTTTACAGGCTTTTCTACTCTCTCCATCTTTTCCAAGGCAAACAAATCCCAATGCATCAGTGACTGGGACTCCATAATGGTGAACATCCATGTTCTTGAGGAGGTACCTCCTTCTCCCCTTATGCCTACTAACATATACGCACTTTCACTAGCCATTTAAGCACAACAGAGCTATTCATATTAGGGGTTTAACGATACGTTCTTACAACGATACGATTTCCATGGTTCAGATACGATTCAAGGACGATATTTGGCTCATCTAAAGCGATGAGATACGATGAGATTCAATGATTTGAAATCGATACAGTAACTTTTTTGGCAAAAACCTCAGTCAGTTTGACTGTGAAATAAATAGCTAATACTGGACAGTGCAGGTCAGGATTCCTCAAAGTTTGTCTTGTAAGGGAATCAGGGATACATTAATTATGGATATAAACAAGTAAACAACAATTAATGGCAAATACATACAGCTTTTATTTGAAAATAATAAAAAAGTGCAACTGCAGGACCTGCTGATTCAGTTCTCAAGATACAAGGCAGTGCAATATTTAACAAAACATATAATAAACCAACTTCTATTAAAGTTAAATGAACAGTGATTTAACCTGCTGCTTCTGTTCTCATTTTCAATATAAACGGTAGAGCAATAATAGTTCGATCAACCGCTTACAGTGATCAAACAGCTAACACTAATCATTCCTATACAAACGCTGTTTAAATAATCTGCTTATAGTAATCAAGTAGTCCACCTACAGTATTCATTTGGGCTCTTTTCATACATGGAAACATACAGAAAAACATTTTCAAACTATGTTAGACTAACGTTAGTTGAATTTCTGTTTTGTTTTTTACTTTACTCCCGTCGTGATAATTAGCCTCGCGGACCGCCTGCTTTCCAGCTGGATTCGTGAGGTGTGTACATTGATATCGTGACGGGGAAAGGAAAGTCATTTTCTCTGAATGAAAAAAAACGACAGCGCACGGGGGAAGCGCCTGTGGATTGATAGCGCCTGCTCACGTAATGTCCCCAAAATCAAACCCTCCACGCCACTACCGGGTGAGAGAGCAAGAAGTCCAGTGCGCCATTCGTCTGCGTGCACGCCATGGATGCATGCACACCATGGACGCGCGCTCGCGCTGCAGAGGGCAGAGCTGGCAAGCTGGCGCATGTCTTGAGAGTGAAACAGAGTAACGTTTAACATTTCTTTACTAATAAAAGTGCCAAAAAACACTTTCATATAACGTTTGTCGTCCTTAAATACAAGGTGCAAATGAATGCAGAAAGAATGAAGACATCATTACTTTAAAAGGTGAGACAACATGTTACATCATGTCCGGAGGTGACATACACCACCTCTGAAAGATTTAGCGTTGTAATGCTCCTCTCTTGAGGTACGACCATGCAAAGGTTTGTGTTTTTCATTAACAAAACAGGGTGCAATCGCTCACAGATTAATCAAAGGGGATATGACGCATCCCAAGGTTACCTGCCCCGTCACTGTCAGCAACCATAACAAGCAATCCTCTTCCAGCAGCCCTCACTTTACTCATGCGTGCATGTTTTTCTGTGAACACTTGTTGTAACTATGTGGCAGTCGCAGCTGCTCACAGCTGTCTCTTGTCTCCTGCTCATTAAACTGCTTTTCTTTCAGTTAGCTAATAGACAGGATGGATGTTTAAAACTAATCCTACATCCAGAAAACAGTCATTTACATAATGCAAAGGACGGCGTGGGTGGAAGGCAATCTGCTATCTACCTGGCTGCGGAAGATGTGTTGCTGTTGTTGTTTGAAATGCCATATAGCATTTTTATTCATGCGTCTTGTGTTTGCATCCTCTGGGTGCTTCAGTTTTCTCAGGTGAACTGGAAACTGTGAATTACTCCTATGTGTGGATGTGAGTGTGAATGCGAATGTTGGTGTTAGACCTGTGATTAAGTGCTGACCTGTCCAGGGTGTTTCCCGTCCTTCCCTCCTTCCAGTGCATGCTGGGGTAGGCTGACCCTGAAAAGAATAAGTGGGTGTTAAAAAATGGATGGATGTACTGAACACACAGTGTGGATGACGAGCATCCGGACAGATGTCTGTCTGTACTTCTGTCTGGTTGTCTACTACACTCTGCCTGACATGTCTTCAAACAGTGGGAGTACACATACATGTACATACAAACTCCACACAGAATGGGTAATTAAACCTTGAGTTAACATTCTCATGTGATGTATTTGTATTCTGCACAAAATCACACACTTTCTCAAACTAAATAGCTGCAACATGGATTTGCCTCCACTTGTGATTATTTTCCATTAATTATTTTAAATTATGTGAGCAGAAAATAAACCTCAGAATTGAAGATGATTTTCTTGGACTACCTGCAATTGACCAGCACCATTATGAATTATACTGCTGTGCAGAAAAACTCTGATTTGATTTTAAATATACCCGAACTTTTTACCCTAACGTCTTAAGTGAAAAATATATTTAGATCAAAGGAATTGGTCAACAACACATATACTGTATGGCATATTATTTGCAGATTTGCAAATTTGTTGTAATGTGTGTTATTGTCTGTTGTCAATTCAACCAGCAGAAAGAACATTATGAACAAAAGAACCAAAAAAGGAGCAAAGATGCACCACTTGTTACAGAGAATTTGGTCCAACTTTAGCGATTTGTGTTACTGTATATAACCAGTTTTTCTGCCTTCGTCAAATTTTGTCCCACCTGAAGGTGTCTTCATGGAAAACACTATTTTCTAACAAGCGTTGCACTTGGCGGATGTCTGTCATTTGTAACTGCAAAAGCCGTTGTGGTGGCGCTGTATCGTAATCAGCAAAGCGAACCGGAAAAGGCGCTGCCAAAACTCCCGGAGAGGAAGAAAAGAGCCGTCTGCTTTCGGCTGGACTGCGGCCAGCAAAGCTGGAGCGACGGTGTTTAAGCTGGTAACGTCTTTGCCACCACAGCAAAAAAAACAACTAAAGTCAACAGAACTCCTTTTCCCTGCCGTTCGATGTTTTACTATAGTTTTATATCGCCAACTGGCGTGTATAAATGCCGTTGCAAGCGGCAGTCTGCGTTTGAGAAAGCCGCTCCATGCACCTCTACATGTGTGCCTCAGCAGTTTCATAATAAACCGAAAATACTTTTACACTTCTCAACGAATGGGCTGGCTGACATTCACCGGGCACATTTCCAGAATGCGGAAAAAAACCCTTTCACTCCTCGGAAAGGCCGAGGGGTGAAAGTGGCTCGCGGCTCCCGCCGTGAGTTACACAAAGTGGAAATACTCAAGTAACAGTAAAAGTAGTATTCCGCCACTGCTAGAGCACAAAATTATTGACTCTTCACAGATATTGCCTCTTAATTTTGCTGTCAAAGTGTACTAGATTGATGTGTTTAATTTTAGAATGCACAAAATGTTCCTCCAGGGGAGCATGCCCCTGGACCTCCCTAGAGGGTCCGAGGTCAGGATGGTACCACCTCCGCCTCATTTTGAGCCAGGAAAAAAAAAACGTATATAACATGTACAGCCACACACAAAGCTCATCCTTTTAATGCTCACACAAGTCGTTTTCTGGCTACGTTCCAGCTCACTGTAAATTCTGCTGTTGTCAGTGACTGTCTATAGGAGCAGATCTTTAAGTTGTGAGCATGCGAAGAAGGAGGTTGGGAAGGATCCATAGTTTCCATTAAGAGTAATTTCTTGTCTGATCATTTGCTGAGTAAACATGCAATCCTTCCAAGTAGCCCATTATGAACAAAGACAATGCCAAACTGTGTAAAATCAATTCATCAAAATATGTGAATGTAAAGCCGGTTAGTTTTGCTGGCAACAAAGGTGCATAGTATGGCTTTTATTATTAAAATGCTTAGCAATATGTCTAGTAATACTATTCAATTTTGTTTTAGTGGACTACTGTAACATATTCAACCTGACAGAGGGACATAAAAGAAGCCAGTTCATTACTGTAATCTGGGTACATCAGGGTCATCAAGGTTATTCTCACGTGGGATAAAAACAACAATCTAAAAAACGTTAAAATGCATAGCTTCATCATACTACATCCCATAAGTACATCCATAGAGTAAAGTTCTCAGACTACGTAAAAGTACAGTACTGAAATATTATTATCAGCTGCCACTGAATGAACAAACTGGAAACGTTATGTATTTAAGCAGGTCTGCTGGTTGGGCTCAGACCAGGCAGGATAACTGTGGCCGGCGGCGACTCCAACACTTCAGCATCACCATTATCATCATAACCAGGGATAAGGCGGTGTCTGTTATATTGTTGTTCAGCGTTCTGGGGCATTTTATTGTCCTTGACTTGCTTTCTAACGTAGTGTTTATATTATATAATCCTTCTGCACGTGCATGTAGACACACAATGCACAAACAAACTGCACACTGCCAACTGCAATAAAATAGCAATTTGTTAAACACTTTTTAAAGCTTCTACAACTTTATTCTAAGTAAATATAGCTGCCCAGCGTTGTGTTTACTTTACTAGGCCTGAGTGTCAGGCAGGGTCTGAAATTTACTTTTTCACAGTGGCAGGCAGTGAAGAAAAACACAAAAAAAAGAAACAGAACAATGATCCGAAGGGGCCGAAGTTGATGCTCACTTCAGGGCTAACCCCCTTCACTTTACCCAGAAGTTGGAAAGCTACACACGGGAACTTTACTTTGGTCTTGCAGCATTTATTCATGGACACACTGAAACCTACACTGTACATTTGCCATCACTGGACAACTTTTAATTTCTCCTCTGCTCCAATCGCCAACACCTGTCTGCTCTGAGCGCATCCCCCACCACTCTCTCTCTCGTCCACACACTCACTACACAATGAGGTATTCCTTAAAGCTGCTTGGCTACTCTTTAATGCATCAACAACATCCTACAAATATAGCCAATCAATTAAGCTGTCAAAAACTGATACATGAAGTGAAGTTGATACGGTAACGAATGGCCGCGTTAGAATTTGGTGACCTTTGACTATCAATCAAAACGAATAAGGTTCTACGGCCAATAGCGTTGGCATATTGCAGTTGCGAGGGATTTTCAAATGTGTAGCTCTGCTCAATCACACGCTAACCTTACTAAATGTGTCTTTTTGTTGTGAATTTTCCCTGTGCGCCAAAGTGGCAGATGGCCACACGATTTTACCCGCCACTGCCAACATTTGGCGGATGGCGTGTGCTAATTTCAGACCCCTGGTGTCAGGGCATGAAAGCTGGTCACCTGACGCTCTCCCAGTTGGCACTCCAGTGACAGGGGCAGAGCAAATAAACTACACGGGGGAGCTCAGTGGGTAGAGCGGGTCGTCCTTTCACCGTAAGGTTGGCGGTTCGATCCTCGGCTCCTACTGTCTGCATGTCAAAGTGTCCCTGAGCAACCCCAAGTTGCTCCCTGAGCACTTTACAGCAGCCCACTGCTCCTTAGGATGGGCTAAATGCAGAGGTCAAAATTATGGTATGTATCTGTAAATGACAAATGTAATAAAGTATAAGTTTAATTAAGTTTTGCCAGCTCTTCGCTCTGATCATTTTGTTCAAAACACACCCCACAGTAAAATATTCGGGGCTTTGCTAATAACATAGGGGGCTTAAGCCTCTTAAGACCAGCCCTGGTACTGCCTATAGTTTTAGGTACATAAAGATCAATAAACTGCTGATTCAAATAGCAAATACTAATCAATTCCTTCTTATCATTAAAGGAACAGTGTATAGGATCTGGCAGCATCTAGCGGTGAGGTTGTAGTAACAATTTCTCCCGCGTGCCAACGGTGGCCAATGCAAAAACACAAATAGCCCTCTCTAGAGCCAGTTGTAAGAGCAGAGTGCTCAGAGTGTGTTTATGTGGGAAGTGAGTGGTGAAGCAAGAAAGACAGAGCGGTGGCGACGGGAGAGACTAACGTTATCGACTCCAGCCCAAACAGGAAACGTTAAGTTTGGTTAGTCCGTCCTGGGCTACTGTTGAAACATAACGGTACAACATGGCGGACTCCGTGAAAAGGACATACCCTCCAGTTCAGTGAACCACTATATACCGACACTGAGTGAACCATGAAGGTCCAAAAATAGAGTCTTGACGCACACCTTGCGTAATCATTAAACAATAATAAATAATGAATAAAAGAAGAGTACTTTAGTGTTTCAATAAGGTGTTGTTATACAAATGGACCTAATGAAACTATGAGTGAAATGTTCTTTAAATTAAAAATTCTTTTCCACCAGGTCCACAGGTGGTAGATTTGAGTGTGTGATGTTTCAACCACAAACAGCAGTATTTCTTGTTTCTTTTGATGTTGTTCTTGCCCTTTCCAGCACCTCTCAGCTGGCACACTGTGCACACAATCTTGATGCAACTTCATTCTTCAGAAAGAAACCATTTGATGTTTTGATTATGCTGGTTGTAAATGGTCTCCGGAGCTGCATTGAGAATCTCCCGTAACTGCTGAGCTCTGATTGGTATTGAACTGAATGGAAAACAAGCACTGTGTGTGGACCTACTTTGCCTTCTGCCACATGTACAGTATACTTGTCTGTTTGTTGGAAACGTGTGTTCTCTTTTATTCTATATTGATAGTCTTAGTATTACAAGTTTGAAAACTTCCATCCACAGATCTTCCAAGTTCTCCCTTAGGGATCTTCCTTAGTATGACGGGATACCAGTTCCTTATCTACCACGACTATGCAAGCACTACCTTCTTATGTTTTGATTCTTCAGTTAATCATGGGAGTCTTTTATTTTTGCAGTCCCTGAGAAGAACTCCAGTTGAGACCGGGTACACATGACCATTAATGATCATAAACAAGTTATTCTGACAAGCACGCATGACACAGGCTTAATAAGAAAACAGTAATACCCTTTTCCCACCAAAATTAGTGTGCTTATGCAGGTTTTTTTAAACAAGGGAAAACCTGCTAAAAATAGGCGATAGACTCCTTTCCCATTGCGAGTGTGTCGGTGCTGTTGCATGGTTAGTTAACAGTGAAAAAGTAGAAATGGTTATACATTTTTTTTTTTTATATCTGTTACTTATTCAGTCTCTCTTTCTAGCTCTCACCAGAGTTGGTGATTGTTGAATCAGCGGAAAGACTAACAAAAACGTTGATGAGTTTTTGTTTCTGTTGAGTTTCAATGAAGTGTGTTTTAAGACAATCAGCGAGGTAAAATTACTGTTGTCTGACTGGAGTCAGAAATGGATTTTCACTCCAATGAACTAGCGTATAACAAACATGACAAATGTAAGCATTTAAGAGAAAAAAGAAGATCCGTCTCATCTTTTATGGCAAGAGCGCCACCATGTTGCTGTGACGTTGGATGGCTCGGCTGAATTATACAGATACAGCGGTAGAGAGCGTGAAAGACGGAGACTGAGGAGACACAGGGCAGAAGAAAATAAAAGAGGGGACGCTATTGTAGTGTTACTGGATGTAAAGATGAGTTTTACAATGATAAAACCATGGACAAAACAGTCCATTTCATAAAGTGCTGCTGAAACGCAGATCAGTAACGTTTCTGCATCGCTGGCACGTGGCACTGAAAGAGCCCTCCGACAGGCAGCGAGTCCAGCTGCAGCTCTCCCCATCTCCTGTCCGTTCCCGTCTCTGATCACCTGTCTCTCCTCCTCTGTTGTCTCATTCAGACCGTTCAAAGACATGGTCGCTAAGAAAATAAACGTCGAAAGCACCACATTATTCTGAAGCCCACGTTATAGCGTTTGTTTACGTAACTTGCCGGTAGCTTCTGCTAGCTAGGTAGCTACCGGCTCAACATTAGCATAGCAAAACTACCATCGCAAAGTAAAACTAAGCAAACACCAGAGACATTATCGGCCTAATGTTACCTGCGTTCTGCTTCAACTAACGAACTAACTAACTCACTCACTCGGTTATACTTTCAAGCTGACGGACAGCACGGTGGGACCACTGGGGCTCCCCCGTCCACACCGCTTGGAGCTGCCGCTGACAGCAGCCCCAGCGAGTCGGCTTTAAGGAGAGCATGTTAATTGTATGTTTTGTATGTTAATAAATTGTAATAAATGTCCAAAACCCTGTCGATTTTATCTATTATACATTCACTTCAACTTCAAGGTTAAAAAATGAATCAACGGTTGGCCAAATCTCAACAGGATATATTGTGCTAAAGTACTGTACATGTGTTGAACTGTACATAATTGGCTAATTATCATAACCTTATTTATAATCCCAGATTTTAAACACTGATTATCTTGATGTCAATGCCAAAGGATTTCTCAGCCAATTACTGCATAACTGCGTATATGTGAGTGTGTGAACTCACAACATTGATTGTCACCTTCTGAAATGACGCCCTGATGTTATTTACATTTACATAAAAGTCAATTTGAGTCAATTTACTCAAAAAGAGTAATGCAGAAAACTGTAGAATTTGTAAAACAGATTTTCCTTCTTTACAGCGCAGCTGAATTATAAAGCTGTGGTTGGTTTCTACCATTAATGTCATAGCTGATTGGTTGCCAGCTATTTGGTCTAATGGCTGCATGACATGGTTTATACCCGTTAATTATAGTTAGATTATTGCCTGCCTCGGCTGTTCTGGAGAAAGCCAGGGGTGTGGACAAGCGCTGTCAGCTCTTTCTGCCCCAAGTCTCTGAATCGCTGCTTCATTGGTTGTTAAGTGTAACATATGGAATGCCTCTCCCCTTCCATGCACTTCTCCCAGTAGAATAATCAAGCTATTCTCAGTAGCTCAAGACTATGGCTGCCCATCATCATAAATTGTGCAGCCTGTTCGTTGTCTCTGATAAAAATAGGCAGGGTTTTCAGCGGCCTGCTAACACACACAGCAGCACGGGTGCTTATGATGGTGTGACGCAAAGTGAAACAATAACTCGGTCTGTTAAACAGTCAGTAGTAGAGATCATTATTAATTACAACAATATAATGTTCATGTACCAGAACCTTCTGATTACAAGCACTGCACACAGCATCCTTGGGTATTAGTACATAAAGTTGTTGTGTGTTTAATCAGTCAGAAAGTTCCTGTGAGACAATAAAAGCCAGATGCATTGACTGTATTTCCATTTCATAGACATTAGATTGCAATTGAACCTTGGCGGAGACACGGGGGGAAAGCAAGATGTGACACTCCCAGTGCCCGGCGCACCTGCAAAATGCCGGCAGAGGCCTTGTACGTATTCAAGGTTGATTCTCCTCCTTGGGGACCATTAGTAACAACCTTTCAGAAGTACTGATTGGAAGGAGAGGCGCTCTGCATATCAACAGGAAGTAGCATCCCCAGAGGTTGGCAGCCTGGACGAAAAGGTGTAAAGAGGAGCTGACAAAGGGAGGTGGTGCGAAATGAATGAGAGGTGAGGGAAGATGCAAAAAAGGGAAAAAAAGGCGGGGGGCAGCCGCAGAGGAGAGGTGATTAAGATGCATTTGAGCTAAAACAAGTTTAACAGGGGATGGGGGAGGGTGGTTGTGAAGGAGGAGGTGGATAAGAAAGGTAGGAATAAGAAGGAATCACTTCATTAAGGCTGACAAACAGGATCAAACTTGGGCAATCTCACAATTAACTAAATGTATTCTCATTGCCGTTTTCAATATAAAAATGTCTGAATTTGATGTAGGTAAACTAAGAACATCTATATCAACCAATGACATCTCCCAAATTGCAATCAACAAGTCAAGAATCTTCTGGACCAATCACACAGAGCGTGTTTTGCAGGTGGAAACCGTGAGACGCACCGCAATGCCTTTTTGTTGCCCGATCAGTCAAGAGCGTTTTTCTTGCCATTTACTGCATCTTTTTTATTTTATATGTTGCTAGGCAACCACCAAATGAGTGCTAACATTACCTTGTTACAAACCATGGACTGTACGTGACCCAAATATTTAAAGCTTCATTAGGCAGTTTTTGACATCATTGGGCAGAAAATCCATAATAACCTTTCAGCATATTGTAATTCAAGTGTTCTTTTTTTTTTAAGTTATTTTTTGGGGGCATTTTTTACCATTTTATATTGACAGTGGATAGAGTCTTGGAAAGGGGGGAGAGAGAGAGAGTGGATGCGGAAAGGGCCACAGGCCGGATTCGAACCCGGGCCACGGCGGCCTGTTACATGGGCGCCCGCTCTACCAAGTGTTCTGAGAGATAACTAGATAACTACTTCTGCACCTCCTCATGGCTCTGTTTTCAGGCTTTAAGGCTGCCGGGTCACAAACTTTGTCATTTTACAGCTAGACAGTACACTACAAGATGTTTCTGAAAACATTTGAGGAAACATAGTAACAGAATATTGATTAATATTTTATCAGCGCTGCCTAGTTTGACCGTTAAATCAGAGTTTGCGAGTGATTGACAGCTGGCTCTGATAGACGGCAGACTCCAGATCAGTTCTGACTGGTTGTTTTCCTCCAGTCTGTGAAATCTTGCAGATGCCATTAGGAGCACCAGAGGACACCGGAGGACACAAAGCACATGATTTTTTTTCAGATTACCGGTCTCATGCACTACTGTCAGGATATAGTGACCGATTTATAAAAATAATTCCTTTAAATCATATTTGCTCCAATTCTACCCACTGCAACTTTAATAGTATGGGTTAAATTAATGAAAACTACTTACCCGAAATCTCAAATACCGCACTAACTGGCCTCCTGCTGTTTTCTGTTCAGACCACGGTTACTACGGATAGTAAAGTCATAAAGCTCCAGGTGTCCATAAAAGTCTCCACAAGGAGAAAAAAACGCAAATGACATCGAGCGCCTTTCCACTCTGAGTTGAATTTTTTTTCAACTCAAGACATTCAGGGCGGTCCTGTAGCAACACGAGGCGCACAGTGCGGATAAACTCGAGGCACTCAAAACGCTTCAATCTCATTGAAAACAATTACAAAAAGCCACCCCTGCTAAAACGCACTCTGTCTGATCGGGGCCTCACTGGTCATACTGAAAATTAATCCTGTTGAACAAAAATCATTTTAGACAATCCTTTACACAAGTGTGTAAGGGTTGTGTAAACACCCTCTAAAAGATTAAACATGCTAAAATACATATTTAGGCGTATTCCAAGAACAGTGCTGAAAGGGTTAAAAGGTTCATGATATCTGCTGCTCCGTTCTCCATTTAGACATTTTCTTCCTCCGATAAACCTGTATGCATAATTTTAATGAAGCAGCTCTGATATTTCTTTATATCGCTCTGCCAACAGTAGGTATTTGATCACGCTGCTTCCTTCCTCTCTCCGCTGATTTAATGCAGCACCTCAAACACAAGGCTGTGCCATGTTTTTTATAGTTCAGATAACACACCATTAGATGTCATAAGATATTCTCCTCGGCTGAAGCTTCCTGTGGCACCGAAACAAGGGAGAGCAAAGAGCTGCGACGCAGCCTTTAGCTCAGCAGTCAAAAAATAAAAAAAAAATATAGAGATGTAACCTAATGAAGACATCCACAGCCAGAGACCGGCACTGCTGCGCCGTGTCACAGCAAACGGGTGAAATATCACCTCAGCAGGAGAAAAGTGAATCAAACAACACACACAGCAAACCTAAAGAAGAAAGAGTTTGGAGTGTATTGGTTCATCTATCAACACCATCTCTCTCTTCAAGGGAAAACCATCAGTCACATTTTTAAACAATAGTCTCTCCATCTTTGTCATCCGGTGCCGGCACAACGACTTTACTTCAAATGTCTAGAGAGGAATCTGTGGAGAGTGCTGGATTTTGGGGTCAATCTTGGAAAATGGCTGGACAGGCTGTCTTGGAGATTTTACTTCAAGAAGCCGGTCCCTCGGTCCCCCTGCTGTGTGATGTTAAATTCTGAGGAAACTGTAACAGCAGGCACAAAGAGAACGTCAACATATTGATGGTGCAGTGGCTCGCTAGAAGGCATTGATTGGAAGAGTGTGAAGACTTCTATGTGAAAAGAGCTTTCTATAAAAGTGCCATGAGTCATCCAGGTTATCGCTTTGCTTTCTGTCTGCGCAAACACGTCTGTCTGTCTGTCAGCGGCAGAGTGGAGGGCACACAGAGGTACACACGCTACAGCCAACTCCTTTATGGTGCATTTAGAGAATACCCAGCTATTCCCACACACAGCCCCCTAACTTAATTTCAATTGACCCAGAAAATATGTGGTAACAGTATCCTGTCTCCCTCAGGAGTACGGACGTCTTTTGCATTCACCCTCTCTTGGTAAACATTGGTGGAACACAGTAATGCATGCAGTAAAACCTATGATCGACTACAGCCTTTACATCATCCCTCTGAAATTTGTCAGGCTACATCAAATTATGCAAACACTGAATATTTTCCACAACAGTCAATACTGGATTTGCTGGAAAATAAAGTACAATATAACCATAAGCCAAACAAAAAAATGTCAAACTTGGAGAGGAAAATAACTACGTTCAGGACGGGGGAAAGTCTAATCTTGTGGCTTCAGGCCCTGATCTGACTGTAAAGCAAATCTTCCGTCTGAGTGGTACCGAGAGTGTCATCCAAACTTTTGCAAAAAGTTCTTGCAACAGACAAAAACAACTGGTTCCAATATTTGGTGTTTAATCCCAATATTTGAAAGCATATTATTGTAAAATGTCACCAGGGTTTTCTGTCCTTTTGGCTACATATACATACGATACAGCTACGATAAGATTAATACAATACACAGAACATCCAATCATCCGAATCAAATAGATGGTGAATATGAGTGTTGGGCTACTGTATGTGCAGTTTTGATATATTTTATATAAGTCAGTCTGCCACCAGTCCTTGCTATGCACTGCTTAGGCTTTGTGGATGAAACCTTGAAGCAGCTAAGGTCGCAAATCCTCCACAGGCACCAAGTTAAAAAGACACCCACTGCTCTCCCTCAGCCCCACTGGACAATGCGAGGGGGGCGGCTGACAGCCCAGAATTAATTGACATGCCTCCGAGAGGTTGTTCTCTAATAACATATTGATCCACCAGGCCTGATATGCAAAGCATCTGCCAGCGAGTGTTGCTGGCGAGGTGAGACAAATGCCCTCAGAATACCTTCGACCAAGCTGTGTTGATTAAAGGAGGTATTAGAGCCCATGATCACATAGAACCAGCGTGTCAGGTATTCCACATCGAGCCATGTCAGAACCTGTCCTCATTAGCAGATAACATATTCCACCAGCACTAAAAGCTGTGACACATTCACATTAAACTTTCATAAATTACATGAATTCAGTGACAGGTTCAAGATTCACTTTTTTGTTTGTTTTGACACTGTGTTGCTGAGTCTCAACAGGATAAAATGTTACTTTGAAAAAAAAATCTTTCAAACTATTCAAATCCGAAAGCTGCAGTAGTCAAGATTTTACTGTGAAAATACAGACATTTAATCAGCTTAAACCACAAGGTAAAAAAATACTTCTGTGTAAAAACGAATGTAGAAAGGTAAAGTACCACTGCAGTGTGGAAGTTATTATGTGCAAAGGACATGTTTTAAACACTTTTTGTGTTGGACTGAAGATTAGTCTGGCTCTCTGTGTGCGCTCTTTGCTGACAGAAGGTACAGTGAAGCTAGTGGCAGCAAATATTAACAAAATTAATTGAAATTAAATTAAAAATAAAAACAAAAATCATGTAAGAAGTACTCAGAATTTTCCTTTTAATGGGGTTGCTCTGACTTTACATTGATGTTACAGATTAAATCTGCATGTCCTTACAATTTAAATACATTTGCAGGACAAAAATAATTGTTCAAAAAGATCTGAATATGAACTACATTTGTTAGGTGTTCTTGTGCTTGCTGTCTTCTTTGTGCTGCAGCTCAATATTTCTTAAAAAAGACTGGCCAAAGGAAGAAAAACTGAAAAACTGGAAGTGGTCCATGAAAACCGGTATTGACAGGGACATTCCTTACAAGAGCAAGGTCCTCCAAAAAGGTCAAACATGACACTCTAGTTTAAATGAGACCAAGGTCGCTGTGGGTGAGGGATCACTTGGGAGGAGAGATTGTTTTGGTAAACTCGGTTGCCATGGAGTTCTCGACGTTAGCCTCTCCAAACAAAGGCAGAAAGTGGCAGCAAACTCAAACTGCAATCATGGGCAAATAAGCGAGCACTCGGCAAGGTGATTTATCATACATTTAATTCTTTACATGCATGAAAATGGTGTAAAACTAATTTGGTTTGCATGATGTTTGTTGGTAACAAGAGTTGATGATGTGATGTCATCTAGAGAGCTGCTTGAGTACAATAAAAGGTGCTTTCCATGCTTCAGCCACTCCGAGCAGAGAGAACAGGTGCTTCACAGACAAAGACAAGTCATGTGGGGAGAGTACTGGGAAGTATCTGAAGAGACAATGCTGGGTGCGTCAAAATGTCACACCACATTAGCCTACATTTAATGGCCAAAAATCTACATGGCTGTCCTGCTTTCTGAAGCAGCTGTTTTCTATGCTTGGAGAGACTGAAGCGTGTTGTTTACAGCTGCCTGAGTATAATTTGTATTTGTGGAGATGACAGCGTAGAGGGAAACTAGAATTGGTATTCTATTTTTTTTCCCTCCTATTCTAACTCTTTCAGTGAATAAAATAACACTACTAGAGACATTAATACATCTTTCTTTGCTTAGTCCCGGCTCTCATGCAGTGACAGACACAGTTCAGCTCAGTATGGGGGTGCTTTATATATTTGAAATGACATTTTATGAATTCATATCAAAGCAAAACATTTCACAAGAGTTCAGATATGTTTGTGTATCTCTCTATATAAAAGAATATATTTACGTATAGTCAAAGCAGAGTTTCAACACTGAGAAAGCCACTCAAATACGGAGTTAATTGAAAAGCAGGAATAAAATACTAAGTACTGGTCCCAGGCATGATTTGACGCTGTAACACCGCTGGTTTAAATAGAAATAGTAGGGGTGTGACAAAATATCGCGATATAAAAACGTGACGATATGCATCGTTGAGACAAAAAACTGAATCGCGATATCAGGGCATAATAGATACTACGAACAGCCAATCAGAGAGGCCGCGGTGGAGACGAGCTGACGCTACGCTCGTTGCTGTACGTAAGTGCAATAAAACTGTAAAGCCAAGATACGTTATTACAGTAGTTCAACAAGCATAAACATGAGGAAACGGTTAAACATGTAGGAAAGCAACGTTTCAATCTGCTCTGTCCGCAGTCTGTCATCCACCGCCGCTGTGTTTACACAAGCAGAGCGCGTTAGCTCAGCGGCTAACAGCTAACTGTAAACACGTGTAAGTTGTTATGTTGAGTTGTGACTGAAACTAAAACTGGCAGGAGGCTGTGTAGTCTAACTGTTTAAGTTAGTTTGTCATGTATCTTACTGGTAAACTGATCAGCTGGCTGAGACAAAGCCCCCCCACCAGCCCTAACGTTACCTGATGAGTGACATCAGCACAAGACAGGAGGAAGGACTGATACTGACTGATGGAGGACAGAGGACAGGAGGACAGAGGACAGGAGGAAGGACTGATATCATTAAAAATGTAACTATAAAGCAAACAACAGCATTGTTTTGCATTTTATGTCTTTTGAATAAAAGGCAATTTTTTTCAGTTATATATTTTCATCATTCAAGTTTTGTTAAAATTATTGTTATGATATCGTATCGTGTCGAGATCGTGAACCCAATATCGTGTATCGTATTGTATCGTGAGCTGAGTGAATCGTCACACCCCTAAGAAATAGCGAACGTAGAGAGCACCATAACACAAGCTCTACTACTTCACTGCTTGTAGTATTAGTCGTGATACAAAATATAAACGATACAAAGTATTCGGAATAGTCAAACGGACTACGGCTTGCGCACTTATTTAATGTGTATTTCACAAACCGCACTTGGGAGCCATGCCTCATATGCCAAATCGATACTGAATTTTACCACCAACAAAATTACAAAATAATATATTTACACAATTATTCATGATAATTGAACAGTAGATAACACAAGCAGTAAAATGTATTAACTGAAGAAAGATGTCTAAAACTGGAAAATTTAATTTTTTCACAGAACATCTCCGAGGAATATTAAGATGGAAATTAATGATGACAAATCAATGTAACTTATTGGCTTGTAACTCATTCTTTTATCATCAGCAAAGTATTTTATACACCAGGGATGGACTGGCAAGCACAAAATGATAAAAACATCTAATCTAACCAGTCAATAGTTTTTACAGATTTGTCCATCTTCTTGTAAAGTTTGGTTAGAAGTGATTCGTCCATGAAGCTTCTGCTAACTACACTAAATTACCCATAATTCAAATGGTCATGCTTCAAGTTCTTGGTTTCTATGGCTATGATGACAAGAAAGAGCAAGCAGCCAATCTGCTGTTCCTGGCTGCGATACAAAGCCCACTAATTAAAAGTCTGTCCAGTTTGTAGCCCTCCCTTTGCAGACAACTCTTATTGGATAGGAGAGCTCACAGCCCTCCGTTTTGCATTTTGATGTCTTCATCATTGTAATTGCTGGTTAAGTCACCCTGCATTATTGATGAGTCCATACGGTAAAAACAAACCAAACAATATGCATGCTAAACAAATGCCCTCCAGTGCACAATGCTCACATGGGCCTTCACAGTCTAATCACTTTTACTTGTAGTGTCTCAGAGTTATGCACACAAGCGGTTGCCTTTGGGTCTTTCATAGTTTCTGACTGGAGAAACGCCTGAAGGAGGGTACAGGGAGGCAATTATACGCTGTGTCTACTACGATTGTGTGCTCCCTTTTGTGGCACATCCAAAATGGCACATGTTGTACATAATGTCGTTATCTATGGAGTGAATACATCTGAATACAGTACATCGGCGTCCTCAGCGATCTCTCGTGGTGAGTCTTAAAGCCCAACTTTGGATTTTGTCGAAATAACTGACTCACTCTTGAGTGCAGCTAAAACAAAAACCCTCATTAAGTGTCCAAAAGCAAAGTTTTTGTCGGATAATTCACTTACTTTTCTCTCATTACTTGCACCCAACATGTGGACATTAAAAGTGGATGAGTAGCCAGAAAGTGGGCACACTAATAGCCGGTTTACTACCGGTGTGTGATTGAAATTAGAGAAGTACTGGTAATTGTCAGCAGCATTGTAATTAGGGGCTAATCGATAGGGATGGGTCGTGATTTTCGATTTTTCCAATAGTCATTAAATTAAAAAAAATAAACTATGGGCACCCCGGTAGCTCACCTGGTAAAGCGGGCGCACCATGTACAAAGGCTGAGCCCTTACCGCAGCTGCCCAGGGTTTGAATCCGACCTGGAGCCCTTTGCTGCATGTCATCCCCTCTCTCTCTCTCTCTCCCTTTCACAACTGTCACTCTCACTTTCTAATAAAAAGGTAAAATGGCCAAAAATATCATCTTTAAAATACAAAATGTTTAAATCGACTAGTTTATGCAACTATCGTCCTGGCTTAAAAAATATATACTTTCCCTTGTTTTAACCATCATGTGTGTGCGGCGCCGCGCCCCTCGTAGTTTCAGCAGGTAAATCAGCTGTTCCAGCAGCGGAACATATCATCATTCAAACCAGACAGAAGCAAAATGAGACTCACCAAAACCGTCTTGGTTTGTCCTTCCACTGGCCTCTTCCACTGATCCAACAATACGGTTGAAATAAATTCAACAGGGAGTCACACCACTCACCATAGTCCCACTTGGCCCAGGCAGCCAATCAATTCAAGCTAGCTGGCTTTACTACATTACCACTTCCGGTAGTAATGATGCCGGTAGATGTGGTAGGGCTAGCTAGCTGGTTAGCTGTTGGACGGTGAGAGAGCAACGGAGTATGTAAGAGGGAAGGGGCAATTCATATCTCATGTCGTGATAGTTTCGTGTAGGCTACTGTCTTTGAGAGAGAGAGAGGCCACATTTTTCCGTTAACCACACTTGATCGTGAACGCAGCCCAGTCCACAGGCGCACCATGCTGATTTGCCCGGCGCTCTTTGCCAAGGCGTTTTTGAAGCGCCCCCAGCCTGTAGCGGCGCATCTCGGTGTGATCAGCCCAGTGGTCAGCACCATGCAGGAAAAATCTCTTGTGCAGGAGTGAACAAATGAACAGGCTGATATCTCAGGACTATACCGATCTAGATATCAACCAGTCAATTCTGGGATGGTTATTCATGACCTACAGCTACAGCTCTTCTTTTTTTTTTATGTACCCAAAAGTCTTCCTTCCACTGAATAGTGTAGTAGGTGGGTCAACCAGCCTTAATGAGATGCTCACCCTAAAGTAATTCCATTAGTCTGGGTTTCAGAAGAGACTTTTAGTATCTGTGATGGTCTAAATGCTGTTTAGAGGCCTTCTCACCCTGACAAGAATAATATTCTGGGGGACAAACTTATTATATACTCAAACACTGATGTGGACCACGACTACTGCAGCAAACTGACACTATTTGTGTAAGCGTTGCAATGGATTTGAGACCCCGATGTAAGTTACTTGTCATGCATCATGTTGGGCTCTGTCTGCCAAGTCACATTTTATAAGTCGTAAAAAGTGACAGCACCCGGCATGAGAAACTCTTATTTATGCGGAACAGTGGATTAGAGCTGATTGATAATTGTTTATGCCCTCGGCAGTGGTGAATATGTGTATTTCAGGAAAATTCACCAAAGCCAGGGCTACAAAGAGAAGGAGGAGTGCTAGCTAGCGTGCAGAAGTGGGTGGTAAGTTTAGAGACGCATATGATACAGCCTGTTTGGTAAACACACTGTGCCACCTCCTCCCATTCTCTGCTGTGCAGAGACATCAAGCATGGGTGTGATAGCACTGACACATAGAAGTCTCAGTTATATGAAACGCAACATGCCACCAGTCTCTTCCATCAGAGAGAATATTGGTTACTAACAATCAAAAGTTTTTGTTTTGTCTTTTAGAGAAATTATGAATATTTTGGCTTAAACTAATTTCTCATTTGTAATTGTGCATGTCTTTGAAGTAAAACAACACGCTATAAGCTGCAATATCTGATGCTATTTACTTTTTTCTCAATTCAAATAATAGCATCATTATAGAGTGGTGGCAGGTTTGTAGAACAGCAGATATGGTTGTTTGCAGTTTACTATTCATTTACTCAGGGAGAAAAGCTTATTAGAAACATTGACATCAAAGAATGTTTTTGGATGCGTCGTGAAGCAAAGAATTAGCTTTGTAAAATGTGTTTCATATCAGAATCCATTCATCATTTGGGATTATGTTACGTTATTCTTGTGTTCTTCCTGTGTTTACTTAAGATCCTCACAGCTAACAACAAGAAAAGGTAAAATGTGTCTGTTAAAAAGTGAGTTCATGGGAGCTGTGTACAGTACATACCATTCAATATGCTCATTCACTATCATCCCTGGATTATATCATCTTGTAGTGTAGTTGGCATGCCATCAGAAATAAATAACTTCATTTTCATCCACATGTTGTATTAGTAGTTTTAACAAGAGGACAACCGAGGGTCAATGTAGCCCCTCCATAGCTATGGTCAAGGGTAAAGCATGTGATAACCAATTCTCTTCCTATTCCTGTTGTTCATCTACAGTGGTGAATACAGACTGTAACCTGGGGAATATTTTACAAATATAAAAGAACATAGAAAATGTCCATATCCATGTTATTCTGGTCTCATAGAAAAATTATACTGGGGCAAACTGGTGATTTTAATGTACTTGCTTTGTTGTATCGCGGTTATTGGTACGAGGATTTTTGTCTCTATTACCTTATCATTCCATGTCTCTCTATGGCTGCTCAAACTGAATACATTTCTTGTTGTTATTGTTTTGTTTTATATATATATATATATACACAGTATATATACCACATAATACAAACCACTTATTTGCAAGAATTGTGGCTTTACTGACATCTACTGTAGTTAAATAAAGATGCTAGCCCCTCAGGGGCATGTTCAAAATGCTAAGCCCCTGTAGGAAAATATTCTGAAATTTAGGAACTAATTTATCATCTATAAAACGGAGCCTCTCAACCATTTTGCACTTCATGGATGCTTCAGCACCAACACTATATCTTCTCTTTAAATTCTATATATTCCTACTGACAAAAGAGCAAACAGTGTTCTGCTGTTTGCACACAGAGAAACACATTGTTTTTCAGTGTATGGTGGATGATTCAATTTAATTTGTTTGCATAACAGTATATCCACATCACCCATTCTGGCTTATTCGTCGTCTCTCTGCTGTTTCAGCAACACAGTCTCACTATCAAATACCGCCGTTTGGTCAGTGCTCCTCGGCATCGGAGACCCACACACAGGGTACCCCTCTTGCGTGCGTCTCCTGGGTGTAAGTCCTGTGTTTTTTCAACCCATCCACCTCAACCCTCCTGCCCGCCCTGAGCGGATTCTCCCGTTCTAAGTACTATGTCACATGCTCTGACCGTCGAGTAACACTACGGGAGGGTTTATATTGGCGTTAGCTGAAAGCCCGGTTCGTCGTTTACAGTCGCTAAAGGGCGCCTCCGTGCATTGGTATCCGATGCCGAGGGGCACTTACCAAACGGCGGTATTTGACGAGTTGGGAGTGAGAACAGGTTGGTTTCAGAGATCAGGTTAAATGGTGGTAACAATGGATGTAGTACACATCGAATAAGAGGACAAAATGTTGATCAAAGTCAAGTCAAACTCTAGCTTTCACTACTGTAAAACTACATTCACACATTTAAAATGTACATGGAAAGCTAATAAACAAAAATACATTTGTTAATCTTTGTTTTCTGTTACAATGTAAGAGAAGTAATATAATGCAAGAAATTGTAATTGAAATATTTCCACAAATATACATCAATACATGGAATATATAAGCCTCTTTATAAATACTCTCATCCAGTGATGCTGCTATGTCTGCACTATGTTGTACACATTAGTTATTGAAAAATGACAACTTCCAGTGGTGAAGTAACCGTATCTGCTTTTCTATCAATAGCATGGTCTCAGACCAACCTCAAAGGTCGTGGGTTGACTCCAAACGTCTCAGTCCCGGTAGGCTTTAGTCGCAGCTTTGGGCTAGGCCTCCAGGAAACAGTATACGGAGCCCCACCACTGATCAATGCCTTTTCAATGTGCCCCCACCCAGCGCACAAACCACATGTGGGCATCCAACTGCTTGCCCCCAATCCATATCTCTCTGTTTATGTATTTACAGCAAATGAAACATTCAGACGGAAAGACGGCTGACATCGATTGGCTTGTGGGTACACTATTTTGAGTGACATTTCATAAATGGAGCCGCCTCGTGAAAAAGTAATGAGCCGATGGCGATTAGCATTCAACTTTAATATGGCATGATTGATTAGATATTCAAATTTCACTTGGCCAAGGTTAAATATTGAAGACAAGCATATGAAAATCCCACAAACAATACATAAACTATTGGAGGTTTTGCCTTTTATGCTGTTTATTGGTCAATATAAACTGACTCGAGCCTCCCTGCTGATGGATCATAAAAAGAGATGTGTAATAATGTAATAGAGTCCAGCTTTCTTTGCGAGCTGCTGTGTCTATTTGGTATTTGAGGTGGGAAACACAAAAAACCTTGTTGCTTAGTGGAGTTAGTCTTCCCTTCAGGGTACATTGCTTTAGTTTAAGAAATATCTGGACATGAATACATTTGAAGAATAAGAAACATTTCATTTTGTAAAGAAAGCAGGATTATGTGCATTGGCGTGTACTTTGGTCATATCATATCTGTGTTCATAATACCTCGCCTAGGGTGCACATGTTGCTTTAAAAAACCAAGGACACGGTGTAGGTAGTACACACTTAGTATTCCAGCCCTGCATGCAGAGAGAGATTGCACCTGTACAAGCTGTTAGGTGATGTCTGTGTCACTTGGATGACCAGTATCTGTAGCCAAGCATTTCCTTGAGGTATGGAATTGGTTGTCTCAGGAAAATCTGATTAGTCACCGCTGACAATGCAGAGACAAGGAAATTACTTTCTTGTGCATATCATTAAAGAAAAATCAATATGACGAATGTGGTGGGGGCCCAGGCTATTTATTGTCGCTGAACTAAGGGCAAGGCAGGCTCTCTTTGCATTGGCCTCCCGTTATTCCATTTAATTTGTTCTTCAGAGGGCTCGAGGTGCATCCTGCCGTTTCCTCCCCTTACCATATGACTGTTAACGTCACCATCTTATTCCAACCTATGATTTAATTGCCTCAAAATTAATTGGCTCATGAGGAAATGCGAGTGGTACTTCAAGGTGAGACCTCCTCACACTTGTCTCCTTAATGCTCTCATTATCTGCAAAGATTTGAATTCAAGGCCTGCACCACAATGTTACGAGAGAGACTAACAAGGAATTGAACTAACCACTCACCCCTGCTTTTGTGGTGCTTCAAAAATTCTACGCATCAAGTAATTGAGTACCTTTCTCTTGTGCAAGTGAAATGTTTTTGTGGATGAGCGCGCATCAAGACTGAGCCAGTCAAAGTATAATTGCAAGGACGTGTTGCTGATTTGATGTCGATAACTCTTTGAAGTAACTGAGTGTTTAAACTGCAGTACAATAAGGTCAATGTTAAGCACTCTGTTTAAGATCAAAAACTCCCTATCTTCATTATACTGCCATTTTCAGCCTGTCACGGATGCTGAACAGAGCTTACTACAGTAAAATAACAGAAAATAGCACATCATCTACTAGGGGTGGGAAAAAAAACAATTCACCAATGTATCCCGATTTTTTTTGTACGATTTTGAATTTTTTTTGATACCAGAATCAATATATTTGCTTCATTTGAGTCTATGTGGAGTTAGAAGGAAGTTACCGCTTTCGTTGTTGTAAAACACACATCCAGTAAAGTATGGAAACACTTTGGGTCTCACACATTGACAGGAAAAGCAGAGCTAGACGTCATGGGTAAAGCTGCATGGACAGGAAATCGTATTGCGGTAACGTGAGGTCAAGCCAGCCGTCACTCTCATCTCTGTGGTAAAATCAGCCGAAGCTACAACTGTAGAGCACCCATATACTGACATTTATGTTAAATGCATTCACACGGCCCCGATGGAGCTGACCATGGATGTATAAAGAGAACGGAGCTGATGGGCGAGCTAGTGACGGACTTAGCGTAGTTAGGGGAAGTATACACGTGTGACTACATCCGGTTTTCAAAATAAAGTGTTAACAAAGGGAACTGTATATACAAAATACATATATGGAAATAAGATTAGAATAAGCGGTTGCAGATGGATGGATGGATGGATGGAAATAAGATTGATTGGATTATATTCACCAGAAGTATAAAACATTAAATGTCCCTCAGAAATTAAAAAGAAAATACCACTAATTTATGAGGGAAATTTCTTTATTTTTGGGTTGCTGGAAAAATAATGCCTGACAACTACTGATATATTTAACTTTAGGACATCTCTGGCTACATACAAGCTGAAAATCAAAATATTTTTTACTGTATCAATTTAGATATTTTCCAAAGTAAAAGTCGCTAGAAGTGAATGATTCTACTTTTTCCCATGGTTAAAATTTTTTTTAAAAATCGCAATAAATCGTAATATCAAATCTCAATGCTTGTAGAATCGCAATACTTAAAAATCACAATGCATATCGTATCGTCACCCTAGTATCGCGATAGTATTGAATCGGGAGATAGGTGTATAGTCCCAGGCCTATCATCTACATTATCATTAACATTATTAAAAGTGATTTGGGAATGTTTTGGTGTAAACAGCATTTGCTGGTCATGTAAATGTACCATGAAAAAACCTGGGAGGGCACCGTAAGCCTATTGACAGATGATGATCTTAAAATAGAGCTGGTGAGTAGGATCCACATTGCTGAAATCTACATGATACGCCATACATCCTGCCACAACATTTTCCATCCAAGCCGTGTCTGTTCAGTATTAACCATTCTCCCAATAAGCGAGGACGGTCTTGAAATAGAGCTGGTGAGTGGGATTTAATATCCTGAAATCCACATTGTGAAATTCTCCATATGCCCTCCCACAACATCTTATGACTGCACTTCCTCTCTCCCTGTTTAAGGTGAAGTCAGGCTAGCTCCATCCCTGAGCACAAGATCACTGAAAATAAATAGTTTGATGCATATGGTGTGTGAAGCGAACACTCTGATCCCTTCAGTCAGTAGCATCCTTGCCATGCTGTAGTCCAGACATGCTTCCCAAACAGGCTGTTCTTTATTCCCTCTGCACCCAGTGGGCTACAGGCTGCAAAGCTACGTCATTCAGCTGACCTGCTGCTGTTTCCTCCTGTTTATCACCATGTTTATATCCACATTTATTTTTGACCTATCTATTTATCTGCATTATAATATGAGGTGGATTCGCAGCTTGCACTGACCACAATAACAGCAGCACTTATTTGTGATTTTTTTCGACACTGAAAGTACAACATGTCAAAGCTGACTGTGATAGGCTCCCAATAGCATGTTTTCACAGTGCTTTGCCTCAGTGGCAAAGCATGTGGCATCAGCGTGATATACTGTAGATTGATCCAGTATATGACGTATGGAATAGGTTGGTTGTATCGCCTATTAGTGACCACTATAAATGTTTGTAGTGGGATTTCTATTGGTGTGTACAGCTTTTATTTTCAGTGGGAATTCAAGCTATAAATAGGAAACAGCTGTATGATTTCCCATATTCTCTGTTAATCTCATTCTATGGAGAAGCTTGTATAAAATATAGGCGGAGGTACTATACATCATCGTGTAGGATTAAGATGATATCATAGACAAGGCAGGGAAACTGTCAGAAAGACGACTGACTATAATAGAGAGCTTGTTCTCGGGAAAGGGAAAGAGTTCATCCTAAAGATTAATTGGTTTGAGAGAAAGGCACCATGTTTCTGAGTTCAAGGTATGACATTTAGAGCCAACAAGGGAGTGAACTTCATTATTAAGATTTATGAAAATGATTCAGGTAGAAAATTCCATTCACCCCTTCCTATTATTAATTCCATCTTAAAAAGCAAATTGAATTAAGTGGTGCATTATTCTCTCTAATTATGATGTCCATATTAGTTCTTTTAAATAAAGTGACTGATGTTGAATAAAAGAGATGCAGAACATAAAGCACTCTAACGTGACCAAATGGAAAAGGAATCAGCTTTGTACTGGTAACTCTTTGTTGTTCGAGTAATACCACACAAGAGAAGAAGGAAGCTCAGACTATAGAGTTGTCTTCCTCAGCACAGCCTTGTTTGTTTCTGTAAAGCCAGCTCTGGCCATTAGTACACAGGGGAGATAAGGAGTTATTGAACCATTATTGATTGCACACTAGGAAAGTCTAGTGATTTATATATATTGTCCTTTTCCAAGGTTAAGCAACCAATAAGTATCAGAATGGCTGAATTTTATACTTTTTTGTTTGTAATTATGACAGTTTATCATTCCCTTACTTTAAGAGATGGCATTTCAGCAGCGGGCTGCAGAAAAGGATCATAAACAATGGAATCGAAAAGCTGCGATCATCCTATTTTGTCTTGTAGCTCATGCTCTATTAGCATGTTCACAAGCACACACATGTACAGCATACAAATGATGCAATGCACAGTCATATCAAATGCAGAAGTAGTAATGTGAATGTGTAGTCCGCTCAAGCTGTATAACGTTCCTCAGTTTAACGCTATACCATTAATCGACAGTTAGTGGTGGTGACTCGTCAAGCAATGTAGCAATGCGCCAGCAAAAGGAGAGAAAGAAGACTACCTGCCATTATAAACATGAACAAACACAATGTATTTGTCAGAATATTCCAAAAATTGCCTTTTCAAATGTTTAATGAGGAATGAAAAAACTGCAAGTAAGCATAACTGTGTTTACAAGAAACCTCCGCATGGTACCTTTAAGGGTTTGTTAGTAAATTGATGTTTTAGCTTGTTCCCCGTTACGTTATGTTCCAGTCCTCTGCTTATTAGTGTGAATGCAAACTCGTCTACAAACATTGTTGGTAGGTGTCACAGCATCAACGTGAAAGCTGGAGAAAAGAAATGTACACAGCCTGCAGCTACATGTCGCCATTGGTCCAGCATTCTTTTTTTTCTGTAACGTGTGACTGAAAAATGCCTGATTTTGAAGGCTGGGCATGATGGCATATTGGCCTTCATAGAAACAGAATTTTAATAATTAGCAGGGAAATTGCAGCCAATATGGCAGCTTCAAAGAATAAATACAAATGTTTTCGATAGATGTAATGTTTAAGATTGACCATAATATTAACATTAAGACAACACCATTAACATTCACTAACATACTCTTGTAAATGCTCATATATGACATACTGTAGCTTTGTAAACTGAACACACACACACACACTCATACACACTATAGGTCTGTTTGACCATAATCAGCCATTAGTATGGTACAACCAGCAACTGTCTCTCAAAATATTCTTGTTTTGATACAGTGTGAGTGATGGTGATGGCAATTAAAACCAGGTAAGATGATTTCCTGGAGATGGAGTGTGAATGATAATATTTCAGAATGTCAAAACCCCAAGCCAGCATTATTTTCTGTCAGACCCTATTCAGTGGAAGAAGCCAAAATTAACTTAGATTCATTTTGGGCCATATTTGCCTTAATTTGCCATCTGTGCTTGTTTAGAAGGGGGTATCTGGACTCAGATGAGAGCGTCCACAAATCTTCCTCAAAGTCCTGCTTTCAGAGTCCTGGAACGCCCAGAGAGGACTGACATGTGGGGGGTTTGATGTGCAAGCAATTTCCATTCACACAAAAGCCAGCAGACTTTCTCTCGTGGGTTGCTTTCCCTCTCTGACTCAACTGTTGTTTAATTTAACAGTTGATATCTATGTAATCACTAATCCTTTATCCGTTTTTCACCCACATTTTCAACAGCAACACTTGTACGCATCATTTAGCAATGACATATAATCAGCAGCTAAAAAGCAGACTTTTTTTAACATGAATCAAAGCAGAAAATCATCATTATCATATTTACCTCCAACACACACAAACACCAGCACACACAAAAAAAGCATTGACAAAAGGTCTGTGCTGAAAAATTGACTAGTTTCTATTTTGGAGTTTCAAGGTGAGCACTGTCGTGGAGACATCAGGTTTCTTATTACTTGGCTTAACAGGCTGCCTTATTAAGGATTCTGGTTGGACGCATATTCTCGGAGAATCCTAATTAGTGTGCCTTTAACAAAAGACAGAGGATTGTGCCATCTGCCTCACAAAACGAGGATTCCTCACTAATTAAAAACACCTAGGAGAGCAGTTAGGAAGTAATACCTGGTTAGGTTTGTAAGGTTAGGGAGTTCTAATGAACATGAAAATGAGTAATACTGCTATAAGTACCACCTTTAGAATGAAAGGCGTTGTCTCTTTAGGGAAATACATATGTGCATGACAAAAACATATTCCTCCTCTTGTTAGGTTGTTAGACGCCTGAAATACATGATAGAATTATATGTGAAGCCTGATAGTTACATTTAGTTTTTATATAGTTAAACGTTTAGGAGGACTGCACCAATGGTTTAGGTGGCCTATTGGTCACTTTGCCCAAAACGTGGGCAGAGGAATGACACATAAATCATATATTTGCAGGTTAATGGAAACAATCAAACAAAAAGGTTGGTATAGTTCTTAAATCCAAACATATTGTGGGGGGGGGGTCGATACAGCATAGTATATTTTGCATTGCAATATTGTATTGATACACAGACGTCAAGAATTGATCTTTAATAATATAATCTATTAATCTCTGAACAATCCGACGCCCGCCTGAACGGTATTCTGTCTTTCAGAGGTTGTAGTGGGCTCAGTCTTAAAGCTAGAGTGAAGATACTGGTATCACATGAAACTAGAAAACATAGTACCAACCATGTTATGTTAGATTGTCGGGAATAACGCTAAATAACGCTCCAAAGTTACGCTAAATTTTGGCGAGGAAAAACTGGCATGGCCAATTTCAAAGGGGTCCCTTGACCTCTGACCTCAAGATATGTGACTGAAAACTCTGAGATGAACAGAGTGAAAACTGTATCTTATTAGATAAAACAGATTTACATAATTTGCAGTTCAAAAAAGGAAATAAATCGCAATATATCTTATCGCAATACTCTGTATATATCGTAAAATGTTTAAAATTGCAATAAGATCATATCGTGACTTAGGTATCATGATAATATCATATAGTGGGGCCCACCTCTAAAACATACACTATATAGCGGTTTGGGATTCTGCAGGCAGTTTTACCTATTTAGAAAATGTGTTTGCGAAATCCAGATTACAATTTCTGGTTAAGTTTTACATTTACAAGAATATTCAATTATCGTTCAATGTGGTATAGCTGCATATTGCGTTAACTTCTATATAACTCGAAGGGAGCTGAAAAATCACTTATATAAGCATAACACTGGAGTACATTAACCACTTACATCTACAAGTGGTGAAACATCACCTTCCCGACTATTCGTAACTATTCAAATAATGACAGTTGTATGTATGAAGGTCTTATTACATAACGAACTAGCCCCAAAACGATTCTACTGAGTGAGGAGCAAAGCGAATTTCTGCAAGTCCTTAATTGATAGTTGAGGCTAAAAACCGTTCCACTTGAAAAGATAATTTGTTAGAAATGAATTTGTCACACAGTATTTAGTCGTCTGTGCATGTCAAGATAAGGGAAAAAAGAGGGTCAGTAACTGTCGGGCCACAACGGCGTCCAATTTCATGCCAATTCTACCTATGCCTAATAGGATGAAAGGGAGGGAAATAAATCTGACCATTACGTATTTTGTTGATAATTAAGGTACATGAGCGTGTGCTACACTGTGCTGTTGTAAGTGCACTGACTATAAACTAAACAGATTTACATATTGCCATAACTATTAAAATATTATAATAGCTGTCATGTTCAAAGGCACTTTTCTTTGAGTTATCTTTTATACTGGCTTAAAGCTACACGAATGGCTGTGTCCAGCACACACACACACACACATACAAACACGTACACGCACACACTCACACAGACAAATATATCATCTCTACCATACACTGCAAATGCCCTCCAGACACAGGTTTCATTTGAGCACATTCATTACCTTTTAATTGCCTCTAAATTGCAATGTGACCCATCACATCAATAACACTATCTTTGTAACAGGAGAAATGAACCTCAGCGGGGTTACACTGGGTATGTATGTGTGTCCGTGTGTCCATGTTTGTGTGTGAATGCATGCATGCTAGGGATGTTAATAATTTACGTTTAACTGTTAACCGGCATTACGAATGTTAACAGACTAACGCTATCGGTTAAGCGGTTAAAAGAAGTATGAATAATGAATTAAAAAGCTGAGCAAAACTCAAGTCGAGAGAGAGTTATATGGTGGACGAATGAGGAAAAAGTACCAAGCAATAATAGATTTTAACAGGTCAAAGATAAGCACAGTTCATAGTATATTTGTGTAGGTATATAGAGCCTATATTGGATACCCTTTTCCTGCCTTTTAGTAAGAGATGTTGTGAATGAGGAAATAGAGTGATTTAATATGACATTTCTTGTCAGTTTAAGGTGAAAAGCTGGTCCATCTTAACAGCCCACCTTAAGGGAGTCTGAGCTGGCGTTGCAAGATACAGGAAGTCGGCTCCGGTCTATAGCTCGCTTGAGCGGAGCAAGCCCCCAGGAAGAGCGCCGGTCGTTGAGCCCGACTTTTGTAGTGGCCAAACGGCGGTACTTCTGTGTCTGTCACGTGATGCCATTGGGCCCAAAAATACTTTTTCCCATAGACTTACACTGGGAAAGAGACGTCTGTAACTCAGCGGATCATTTTTTTTTAGGTAAATAAACTCCCCAATACGAAAACTCTAATAGCCCTTATTTAAATCATTAGGTTTTAGGAGTTGTAAATAGCACTAATAGCCAAATCCAGAGGTATTCCCTTCCTCCGTTCATGTGAATGAGACCCAGACCGAAGCTGTGACGACAGCGTGACGTCGGGACCCCGTGACCGAGCCATGTGACTTAGCGGACGCTACTGCGCATGTTCCATGTGCCTAAGATCTGGGTACTTTTCCAGGCGGAAGTCGGGCCATTTTGTCTTCATGCGCCACTGAGCAACTTTCATAGGAATGAACGGGGCCCCGTCTCCAACGCTGTATTCAGTTCTCTTAATAAATCCATGGAGCGAAGGAGTTGTAGCCTCGTAGCATTTATTCACCGACAAATACACACACTGCTACACCTACATTCACAGCTATAACGCCACCAACAACCCCGCACTGACCGCCGCCACACACACACGGTCTGTTGGACACTCGCTAAAGTTACGCCGAGCGACAGAGTACCATTACGCCAGGCTGACACACAGCTGACAACCTGCTAAACTAAAGGATGCGGTGGTGGTGGTGGTGGCGGACTTTTACTGGGAAAGTGGCTGCATTTCTACACGCAGCACCGTGGCTTCTACAGTAACGCTCCCGGACGGGTGAACTGGGGACTCAGTTGTCGGTTGTGCTCCTAGACTGCAGCTGGCGCACCGCCTCACAAGATGCACTAATCATGTCAGTTAACGGTTAATAATCGGTTAACGTGGGTCGGCTATCGGTTAAAAAATGTTTCCGAAATGATGATGTTTGTGTGTGGGATTGGTGTTTTCACGTGGAGCGGTTTAATTTGTGAAGAAAAGAGGACGAGGTGTGCGCAGGGTACAAACAGTAGCTGGTGCTTTGTGCCCTCAGCTGGAGTAGTCAGCTAGTTTTTAAAGGAGCGGATATTACCACGATGAAGGTGAATCAAAATGTGTTTCAATTTAATCCCTTCTGATTACACACTGTTATGCCCTACCTAAAGCTTGCCAGCAATGCTGATCTTAGACTTTCCCCCTGACCTTCAGTCTGCACAGAGGTGACATCCTGCTGGCTGAAACCCTTATACAAGGAAATTTGATTAAAACAGCATTACCAATCACCAGGAATCTAACAATATTATAGTCGGCATATTCTTACCAGAATGCCGGAGAATATAATACGTTGAACCGAGAGAACTTCTTTTCTCTGAGTTTGTACCTGAGTAGAGTCACACTCCTGAAAATAAACAAACAGCTCTCTCTGGGTGGTGGAGGGAGCTGTGCAGCAAGATGATAATTCCACATGAGCAGGTCTCTGATATACAAGTTAACCTGGATGTGAACTTTTTCGGTACAAAACAGCTAGGATTCTTCAAATTGCTGAGACTTTTAAAGAAGTTTAAGCCTGTTCATTTAGGACAGGGAATTATGGACTACTACTGTTTGTACACTACAAATAGTGCAGGTAGTACCATTGCTGCTACTGTTACAACTATGCTAATACTATACTATTACACTAGTATACTTATTTAGTTAGGCCGGTTGTATGACCATTAAAGGAATAGTTTGGGTGTTTTGAAGTGGGGTTGTATGAGGTACTTCTCCATAGTCGGTGTATTACCTATAGTAGATGACGGTCGGCACGCTCCCAGCTGGGAGAAACAGACAGGAGTTGCTGCATGGAAGCAAAGCAATGTACTGCTGTGGACGGGGTCGGCAGCAAAACGTATTTTAGCCACCTATAAGAAAGGCCCACCTAAAAAATAATCACGATCAGTGCTGTATTTATTTACTTTGTACGCTATATTTAGAATATTTTTGCCGGTTTACCTTGCCATGGAACAGTTATATAGCCTATGTTACCGACATGGAACTGAAGCCGTTATCTATGCTCTCACCAAAGCGACTAGACTCCATTGAAAAAAAAAAAAATTTTTAGGGCTGTCAAAGTTAACGCCATAACAACGCGTTAACTCAATTTAGTTTTAACGCCACTAATTTCTTTAACGCATTAACGCAACTTGCAATTTTTAGGTTGTAGCGGGCTCAGTTTTAAAGCTAGAGTGAAGCTACTGGCATCATATGAAACTAGAAAACGTGTCGTGAAGGAGGAAACTGTCATGGCCATTTTCAAAGGGGTCCCTTGACCTCTGACCTCAAGATATGTGACTGAAAATGGGTTCTATGGGTACCCACGAGTCTCCCCTTTACAGACATGCCCACTTTATGATAATCACATGCAGTTTGTGGCAAATCACAGTCAAGTCAGCACACTGACAGCTGTTGTTGCCTGTTGGGCTCGAGTTTGCCATGTTGTGATTTGAGCATATTTGTTTATGCTAAATGCAGTACCTGTGAGGGTTTCTGGACAATATTTGTCATTGTTTTGTGTTGGTAATTGATTTCCAATAATAAATATATACATACATTTGCATAAAGCAGTATATTTGCCCACTCCCATGTTGATAAGAGTATTAAATACTTGACAAATCTCTCTTTAAGGTACATTTTGAACAGATACAAATTGTGCGATTAATTTGTGATTAATCACGATGAACGATGGAAAATCATGAGATTAATCGCGATCAAATATTTGAATCGATTGACAGCCCTAGTAATTTTACACCACAGAAAACGGGAGTTGCTGGTCTACCGCTGCCTCGATCGGATAGTTTGTTTGTGTTATTGTGTGACTTTGGTTAGTTCTGATTCAAGTATTTATGAAAAAAGGGAACACATCATCAATATTCACGATCATTCCTCACTTAAAGTTTACAATAATGAATGTGCCCAATTAAACACTAAAAATCTATCAATCTTCAGTAGTTAGGAGTCATATGACAGGCTGATGAATGTGCTTACACTTCTTACACTAAAGAAGCTAAAGCAAATCTTTGTATAAGTTTTACTACTCAGTTGCTTTAATCCACTCAACCAAAACAGAAAATTCCACCATGGTCAACATTATCTCTACTGCACCAATCAGACTAAACACCAAAAAATATGTTGCTGCATTTAAAATTGCATGAAGCAACTTTGCATATTGCTGGCTATAAATGGTACAGTAGGGGGAAGTAGAAGAAGTTATCGTTTGATTTTTTATTTATTTACTTTATTTATTCAAAAGCCAGTAAGCCTGTAAGCTGACAGCAGTGAACCGCAACAGAACACACACTCATGTTTACCATCCTTGTTGATCTGTGACCAAAGAGGCAAAAACATGCAATGGTATTGAGCCCAGATTTGACTTTGCTGTTTCAGAGACACGTTGGATTTCCCTCAGAAGTTGTGATTCATCATTTCTTTTGGGAGGAGAAGTGCTCATACCCAACAGCAGAATGTAATTTGGGCAACAGAGTGAATTCTTAGTGTTTCAATTACTGGGAACGGGACAATCCTTTCTGAGGCAATGTATTATAAATCATTCCTATCATGAGAGTAATTCACTGTCATTAACAAAAAGCCTCATAGAATACAGTTGGTATTTATATCTGTAGATATGGCCAACAGTTGCCTAAACATACAAACATCCACTCTGCCAAACCCCATCTAGGTATTCAATTTAGAGAGACATAACAGAATTCTCTTCACTGAAGGAAGCATTGATAGTGATCCAAAAAGTCACGGGAAACAGAAAAAATATGTTCTAGCAGCATCCATTCAAATTCCAGTAACTTCTATTGCTACAGCCAAACGTGGCACTGAGTTTACAGCATTCCCTCAAATCAAGCTCCTGCAGCGTCCCACACCAGACATCCACTTTGAACTCTAGCCATGTTGTTCATTACAGCACTACAGACCTGTGCTGAGCTGCATACCTGCATCGCCATTACCTTTGAGCATTGCTAGCCACAGAATTAATTAAAGTCTAATATAGCCTCGTCTGGAGAATGTGGCGGTCTGCGGTGTTGTTAACAGCAAATCAAGGCCGGAGCACCTTCCTGGATCTGAGAAAATGACTCTTAACTGTAAGGTGCAATTAAGTGGGAGAGCAGTGTTACCTGCTATTGAGAGTCTGCAGGGAAATCTTCAGTTAAGCTACACTTTTCTTTTCCACTCAGTCTGTCAGCACTCATATCTCAGCGTTTGACACAGTGGTGACAGGCAGTTGTTCGGGGTTCGATTTTTCTAAAATGGAACACGCCACAAACTGTAACTACTGCAGCGCTCTGCGAGTTTGAGGTTTTCATTTCTGAAATTCTGTTTTGATTTTGCTACTCTGGTGTTAAGACCTTTTTGCTGTGATGCTCTCAACTTCCTAGATATCGCCTGTCAGTCACTGTGTCCAGTGATATGACATCCTTTTCCTTGGTCTTTTTTTTTTATTATTGAAGACTGATTTTCTGTGGCCCTGGTTCAGTATCAAAATCATCTTCTGTTCATTACAAACATACTGATTCCCATCTCTTCCTGGGAACAGGAGGATGTTTCCAGACACTCGGGGAGAGATTTATCGACGTGAAAGCGCAAGGCAAAATTTGCGCTTTACCTTTCCTGAGATATACGCCCCAATTCCATACAACATACTTTATACCAGGGCTGTGCAATTAATCAAATTTCAATTAAAATTTTGGCTTACCAACGATTATGAAAACAAGATAATCGACATAAAACGATTATTGTGCCGCATTCCATTTCGCAATGACGCTCTCATGTCTTGTGTTATGAATCCAGCTCACCCCTTTCCTTTACAGAGGTGCACTTTGGCCCCGCTCGGCGTGTCATAGACAGCCGCTCGGCGTGGGAGGATCCCCTTGTGGGTCCTTTCGCCTGCCAAATTTCCAACATAGTGGTGTGCCGCAAACCGCTCTAGGTCGGCTTGGAAAGGCCTGGGTGAAGGTGGCACGTTACAGCACAATGTCGCCCGGAACTCGCCGCTTAGGCGGGGCGGCAGTAGCTCAGTCCGTAGGGACTTGGGAGTCCCTCAAGTCCCCGCATGGACCAAGTACTGAGTGTGAACTAGTGGCTGGAGGGGTGCCAGTTTGCCTCTTGGGCACTGCCCGAGGTGCCCTTGAGCAAGGCACCAAACCCCCAACTGCTAGGGGCGCCTGTCAGGGGCAGCCCCCTCGCTCTGACATCTCCCCATTAATGCATGTATATAGGTCCTGTTTGTGCATGTATGTATTTCGGGCCTGTGTGTACCGTGTAAAAAATAACAGTGGAAAAATGTAATTTCAATCAATAAAGTCTGCCTTCTTCGTAGTGCTCGCTGTGCCCTCTCTTTTGGCGGCGGGAGGGACAGGGCTCCCTGCCTTCGACGCAACAACCTGGGCGGACGGACCTCAGTGCGGCGATGTTGACAAACCCACCCGACCCGTCTTGAAAAACAGACCCCGTTCCGTTTACTATGCTTTTGTTTGCCGTGTCATCGCCATTAATATTCATACAACCGATGTGTTTAGGATTAAATTGTTTACTAGGGCACAAAGTTCTTCATAGATCAAGCCTCTCAATTTTGCTCTTCAAGTGCACCAGATTGAAGCATTTAACTTTAAAATAGAGCCTACAAAATGTTCTTTCTAAATGCATGATGTTTCCAGAGTCATTGAGTAATCGTGTTAAATAATTGTCAACTCAATATTGACCAAAATAATCATGCTAATGATTTTTGCCATAATCGAGCAGCCCTAATTTATAGATCTTTATTCTAGGTTGTAATGGAGCTCTCTCACTATCTGCTCTTCCATTCCTTTGTGCCCCTATGGGACAAAAGTGTCCAACAACATCCCACTCAAAAATGCTATACTTAGTTCTGTCACTTTGAGTGTGAACACACTACATACTCAAAACATGCTTAGCATTAGTATGCAGTGCGGAATTGGCACACAGCCTTGACCCTACAGATAGAAATTTGTCATTTTCTAATAGTGCTTCTTCCATTGAGGCACCGTGTGCTCTTGCCAGAATCATCTACCACCACTGACTATGAATTAGCTGGTCTTAAATGATTAACCTCATGCTAATATGTAATTTCCCACAATTACATCCTAAGACCTCCAATATCCAGATGGCTCATAAGGATAAAAATAAATTGCAAAGGCATTTATTTAATGAAAGTTAATACCACTGTCTTAATTTCAGAGCGAGAGCCAATTACTTTGAAATCAAAGCATCAAAAGTCACACGCTGAAACCACATGTCATATGTAGTGATTTCATTTCTCGAGTCCAACTCCTTCACTTGGCTCAAGCTCTCCTCCAGGAGCTGATTACAAGTTCAAGGAAGGACTTTGTCTTCCTTGGAGCAAGTAAAGGCCACAGCCCTGTTGATCCACGAGGAAGAGGAAGTGGACTCATCAAAGCCTCACAAGCTCTTTGAAGGTACTTTCTTCGGCCCATCCCAATCCCTTGCAAGATACAGCGCTGAAGACAAGATCAAATTAAATAGTTTCAATAGCCTCCCTCTACTATGAAACAGTAAACTGGGTGCAGGCAATGTATCTAGGAATTGAAGTACTTGGATCAATACAGAGCTGAAAATGTATCAAGTCTTATACATGAGCAGAATAATCAGAACTTTAACTTCCGTCTTCAAAATGATGTGTGACTGTATGTGAATATGGTGCTAGTTGGCTTGATTGAAACTTTTGGGATTACTTCACAGAAAATGTTGAGAATTCCAGCTCAGAGACACTTAACGCCCCATGTGGAGGTGTTAATTACCTTAGCACTCAGCTCCTGTTAGTATGTAATTCATTTTTGTCAGGCCCTCAGGTATTAACTAGATTGTCTAATATCTCCATCTTTACTGCTTCAGCCTCTTGCACACTTAATCACTCCAGGCACAGCTCCCTTTCTATATTCATCCACACTTATACGTTACTCTGAAATCACAGGTTGACTGCCTTTGCCTGAACTATGTTTAGCTATATTTCACTGGTTATTTATGGTTACTCACAAGATAGCCCCCCCACACTCACACCGCCACTGTGACTAAAGCCCGGGCCACACAGCGCGCATCATGCTCGCGTGACGGCAACGTCGCGTGTTGTTTTTTATTTCGGCGTCCATGTTAACAGGTTAGAGTGGACACACTGCCCGCATGAGACGCACATCAGACGCGCGTCAGACGCATGTCAGACGTGCGTCTATTTTATAGAATAGAAGGCTCGCCTATTTTTCACGCTTGCCGCTTACCTCTCGGCTGCGTCTCCCAGCAGCAACAGACAGTGAAGGTGATCTATTGACAGTATATGAGCAAGATTACTACAGTTTCCATGTCTAGACATCTGTAGAATATGTCACTGACCATCAATATTTTACACTTCCTATCTAGATTTCAAAATAAAAGTCCTCTAGCGTTTTTAGTGCACAGAATCATTCATTCATTAACACAATGCTTTTATTCTGAAACACTCTAAATAAAGCAGTTGTCTGCTTGCAGGTTTCCATCAAGTTAAAATAGTACAGGCTTTTAATTATGTAAACACTGTAGTAGTCATAGCAGAAACCCTACATATGCTATACATATAATAGACTGGGTTAATAGGTTATAAGAACATCAGGTGATAGTTGGCAGTATTTTTCCGATGCTCGCTCGCTCGCTCGCTCTCTCTCTCTCTCTCTCTCTCTCTCTCTCTCTCTCTCTCTCTCTCTCTCAACAAACACCACGTAACTTTATTGTTCTTTCTTTTAGAGGTGTTATTTAATTTTTTTAAAGATATTTAATAATAATTTTCCTTTTCTAAAGGTTAACAAATAACGAAACTGTTTATTTTGCTTTGTTTTATAATAATAAAAAAAAAACACTTTACTTATATTTATCATTCTGAAATACTTCAGGTGTTTTTCTCCATCAAGGCGCAGTTCAGCAACAAGGTGGTGAAAAGCTCCAAGTTGCCTGAGATGTCGGAACTTCAGCATTTATAATGTAAATTGCTGTCCCGCCCCAGATGTAAATTAAGTCCTTTTCGATAAAAGCCGCAACCTGGAATACTGTAGAACAGGAACCCGAAACCCCCTGGAAATGTTGTTTAAAACTGTGCCAGTCAAAGTGAAGAGGGATTGCTGTAGGCTCTCTCTTACTACTAATGTATTTATTTATTTTTTTGTATTAATATATAGCCCACAGAAATCCCTCTTCACTGTCAATGAAGAGGGATTTATATATATATATATATATATATATAGCCCATATAAATCCCTCTTCACTGTAAATGAAGAGGGATTTATATATATATGTACATATATATATATGTATATATATATATATAGCCCATAGAAATCCCTCCTCACTGTCAGTGAAGAGGGATTTATATATATATAAATCCCTCTTCACTGACAGAAAAGAGGGATTTATATGGGCTATATATTAATATTTATGTATGAATTTATTTGCTTGTTTTTAATAATATTTACAAATTACCACACAGTTCTTACCCTTTTTTGTCTTAAATAAATATAAATCACATTTATTATGAAGTTACAGTTTTTCTCGATTGTTTACACACATTTTCTGAAAGCATGCCTCATACTCTCAGAACTCTACACACAAATCAAAAAAACACACACACAATGGGCAAAACCCAATTCTCCTGCAAAATTAAACTTTACATTCAAAACAATGTTATTTCTTCTCAAAATGGTATTTTGTTTTCAAATGACACACACAAACCATCATATGAATAGACATTTATAAGAACCAGTTGAACACTGATGTGCTCAATGTAAAACACTATGATGAATGGAAAACACTTCTTCTCCATTCATCATAATGACTTAGGCCCTTTTTTTCTTCAGTGTTACACTTACTACAGACAGTACATACATAAGTGTGTTGTAAAATATTTTAGAATATTGTTTTTATACTCAGAACACACAAATACATGGTAACAAATATATTTTATTTTCCCCACAAAAACAATGTACACAGTGTACATCCCAACCAACACAAAGTTGCACATACAGAGGTCTACATACAAAACAACAGAAGAATTTACTGTATACAGTTACAGTAAAAAAAACTATGCTGCATCCTCTCTTCTGTTTCGGTCTGGCCACAGCACCTCATCCACATCACAAGCAATGTTTTCCCTGGCCAAGCAGCGGGGGAAATATCGCTTAGCATGTCGAATCCAGCCATGAAAAGCATCAACTGATTGCTAATTGTAACACTGTGTGACAGGTGTTTGCCCATGTGATGAGTCAGTGTGCATAGTAGGGCAATTGACTTTAGAATTTTGAATGACAGTGTGTTCCTTGTGAAAACGAGATTTTCTTCATGAAAATTGTGCCAAATGCAGAGAATTGTGTGTAGTGTTCTGAAAAAAGTGTGTTTTAGAACTGCAATTTGAGTGTAAAGCAGGAATTGTGCTTGTAGTTTAGCAGAATTGGTTCAGGGGGTTGGTGCATGAGTTACATGTTGTGGTCATTGTGTGTCAAGTACCAGTATTTGTGTGTAAACAATTGAGAAAAACTGTAAAAGGCAAACTCTATGTAGAAAGAAAGGGCTGTCAGCAACAGCAAAAACACAGCTGACAGGTAGCTCCGGGACGCTCCCGAGACGTGGGTAACTCGCGTCTAGTGTGAACACCCTAGGTGGGCATGACGCGGCCACGACGTGACGCTGCCGTCACGCGAGCATGATGCGCGCTGTGTGGCCCCGGCGTAAGTCTGGGGAAAAAAAATGCATTGCCGGAATCAGGAATCATCCATGATCCAGGAAGAGTGATAAAAAGGACGCTATATATAGATGATGAATTACTATCCCAGGGAAAAACAGCTTTTTGAATATTTCATGGGACAGACTTTCACTTCTCTGGCGGAGAGAAAGAAGAATTCCCTTCCTTCGTCAAGAAAAGTTCCAATATAGATCAGTTAATTACTTTATCATCCTTGTAATGTGCCTTCTATAGATCCATTAACTCAACAGAGATGTAGTCTGAGTTCCTTCTTCTATTTTATTATTTTTTGAGTATCCCCCGCATGTCCCTCAAATAAAAGTAAAGTCTTCACTTGGTGGATTGAAATGGCAGCGAGTTTGTGGCAAAACATCAAAAGCAAACAGGTGTTTATAAATCTGCTGCCTCTTGGCTCAGTGCCTAATTTCCATAAAATGATGCATTAACATTTTCACTGAATATTCAGCGCTTTTTACAAGCACCCGCTTGGTCGGTCTTGTTAAGTCATTCAAATGAAATTATAAAAAATGCAGAATGGTGGTGCGTCCAAGACAGTGCAGTGTCCTACACGTAGGCAGCATATGGTATTGGGAATAGCGCTCATTCAAGTGGTTGATTGATTGGTGCGCCATTGCCATCCGGCTGTCAATCACACTTTTGCTCCATTGAATGAGACCACCAGACTCAAAACAATTGCAAATATTAATATTCATGACGGGCCCATGTTTTTTTCTTCAATGTCTTTCTCATGTTGTCTTTGTTCTCTACCGCGCTGACTGCTGGGATCCATGTGAATGTCAGGATAACTTACAGTTTGACTCTTTTGTAATGCAAGCTACTTCTATGAAAGTTGCTTGTTGTTATTCATGCTATTGTAATTAATCATTTTTACTGCACCACTGGAGCCAACAATTATATCATATATTTGTCAAAACATGTTATGTTACGTTTTTTTTTATGTTTTTCTAAATATATTCCAATATATTTCTGCCTGTTTGAATATCAGATAGAAGGGTGGAGGAGGGAATAGTTGCTTACACGATACCACACAGGAACACATGCCTGATGGAAATTCACCTGATCAGTCGAGTGTAGTTGCCTGCTAGTGCACACAGCATGATATGAGGCAACCTGTGACAGCAGAAAAAAGTCCTCTGTCAGCTCCCATGATTACACAGCACTGCAATTATGCAGCTCTCTGTCCTGTGTACTGCTTTCTCTGCAGCCTTGTTAAAGCCCAGCACAACTGCAAGTTACAATAAAGAACAGTTGACACACAAGAAGCCTTTTCTCCTTCATTCGTATGTTGTGTCAGTAGAAGACGCCTCGCAATTCACCAGGTGGGCAACAGCTGGAGGGGCTGTTTGATTAAAACAGCTTCCTGCTTCCACCCAACACCCCCCTCCCTCTGTGAATATCTACCCCCCCCGCCCGCACACATATGGGCCACACACTGCCTTTTATGATACAGCATCGAGTAACCTGTTAATGCCCACTTCCTCAGTCATTCTGGGGAAATAACGGCAACGTCATCTTGCTCTGCATTTTCTGCAAGTGTGAAATAAGGTGATGATAAAATATAATCTGCAATTTCATAAATAACATCAAGGCCCCCAAAAGGCTGCATTTCTTGCCAGTCAGTGATTAACTATCACTCAAGAGGCATTTACCATTATCCATAACAGGATTTGTTGCACTCCAAGCAGCATGAAAGACAAATGTGGCTCTATTCTGCTTCAGATTTAACTGAGCAGAAACAAAACTGGAAAATTATAATGTTTTCAAATTGTTAGTTTGCTCAAACATGTCAAAGGTAACACTATAAAATACTAATAAAGGCTATTTCAATAGATGCCCAGTGTATCATCCATTACTATAGCATTATGGGCATGAGATTAATCAATAAGTCTTGAAAAAGGGCCTTAATGTCAGCTGTGGGAGGTGTTGACAAAAAAAGGCGATGCTTTACATGTTCTAGGACACTTCAGCTTGTATTGAGGAGGAAGCTATAAATACGGTGACCAGAAGTCCTTGTTTGTCCGAGATTGTCCTGGTTTCGAGCTGGGTGTCCCGAGTCCGAACAAATATCCGTAAAACACTAAAATGCCTCAACATTGACGACCAAATTTCAATCAAAATAATAATAATAATAATATTATAATTGTTTTCAGTGCTTACATAGACGTTTATCATGTTCTGTCCCATTGATTATTACCTAACCCGATATAAAAACAAACAATGCACCACGCGTCTGAATTCAACACTGATTTGTGGTCAAATCTGGTGTGTCAATCAATCAATGTGTCGTTATCAACGTTGTTGCTACGACGCTTGCGGCTCTGTCAGTACGCTGACGGGTAGTGGTCATGCCGAAGAGTAAGTCAGTCTTTTCTAAAGAGCTCCAGGAGGCTTACTCCTTCCTTCGTAAAGTACCCGGCAACGAAAATGCTGCGTTCTGCACACACTGCAAGAGAACATTTTCAGTGGAAATGCAGATATAAAAGATCACATAGTAATACGGCCAGATAGCTATAAATCAACACTGTTCCCTTAATAAGAAGTATGTGAAGTTCTTCATTGTACAGTTGTGTCAAAACAGCAGCTTTTGAAACGTAGTAATAAGCAGAATATACACAAGAATAAACCAGAGATATATTTTCTGGTTCAGAAATGGTTCGTGATGGCAATGATTTTACTTTTTTCACTGCCTTTAGCTACTTTATCTTATCACTTGCCAGCAAAAAAAAGCCAACAGCATTTGGTAGGAAAAGAACTGTCGCCTCGAATGGTTGACATGGGAATTGCCGCAAGAGCTGTAAAGACAAATGTTATCCATCACATTGATTAAATTCCTCTTAGCTGGTGTCCTTGGCCAAGTAAGTTTGTGTGAATGGCTGTGGTGCTAACAGCAGTCCCATGGAGAGCTAGTGGATTAATTAGAATTGTACCAAATGGCCAGTCTTGTAGAAGTCAATCTGCTCCCAGTTACATTGTGACACCTTTCCCCCTGTGCCTCCGGTGTCCAGTGATTGTTTTAATGCCTTAATGTGATTCGGTTAACTGTCTATTTCTGTAGCACACTGAACCTGTCTATGTCTTGTGAGAGATTTTTAAAAATATTGGTATGATATGTATATTGATGTTTAGATAGTGAAAAAGGTTACTAGTGGAAAAAGCATATTGGAAGTAAGAACTGCCTATACACTTTGTTGACCTCTATTTGTAGACAGCAGTAAGTACTAAAACATCTATAGATCTTCCACTCTTATGCAAGTCTCTGAAAACCCCCCCGCCACATTCCCTCTGGCTTTTCATTTTCACAAAGATATTATTTAGCGAGCTTATTAACTAGAGCTACAGCAAAACCATCAAGTGCAATCATGAACCAATTCAAAATACCGTGGAGAGGGGCGTTATTGGGACCATGTTGAAATTTCAATTCAAACACAGTTTTTCTTCCACAGCGAAAAGATAGAAATCATACTATTTTTGAAAACAAGTCATTGCTGAGTCATTGTTGTTGTTGATCTACAATCCTAGGAAAATATTATGGTCATTTTGTACAATTGTGGACCAAAAAACGCATTTACTGCCCCTTTGAGCTATAATTTTCTTCCTTTTTTAAAATATCTATTTACGTTAGAGAGGTTTGCTGAGCATGCAGCCTCATTTCAGTATCACACACACACACACACACACACACACACACACACACACACACACACACACACACACACACACACACACACACACACACACACACACACACACACACACACACACACACACACACACACACACACACACACACACACACACACACACACACACACACACACACACACACACACACACACACACACACACACACACACACACACACACACACACTGCAAGATGCCCTGTACAACCACAGTCTTCTACTCTTAGCCAGTAACAAGCTCAGCAGAACTAATGGGAGTTTAGTCGCCTAGCTCTAATGCACTTCAACTTGAGTTGGGTTGATTTCCGGTTCTGCCGGTCCAGTTCGTTGTACGACTTTATGCCGGTTCATGACACGTTCTGGCAAATTAAAAAGTAGCCGACATCAGCAACAGGTGCCGACGCCGTCACGGCACTGAATCCAGCTTGTATTGCATTAGTAATAAGCAATATGACAATGTGATTAACATAATATTATGTTTGTTTATAAACGGACTAACGGAGCCACTAGGGTCTGACAGGCTGTGCAATTGTTATGTTATGACTTCAACATAATACCGGCAACAATGCCGAGATCAAAATACAGTACAGATTGGAGGGGGAAAGTGGTGCACGTTGTGTTTGTTTACTACAAAGTGCACGGGTTTTTTGGGGTGACGAGACAAGAGAGGCTTCCGTGTATTGCAAGCCCGACGTCCCGTAACGTTAGCAAGTGTGCGGTCACTGAAGATATAGTAACACTATAGCAATGAACATAGAAGTGCAGTGGGTGTACAGTTTAGGTTGTCTGTGAATACATGCTACAACTCCTCAAGAACCAAGCAAAGTTCCTGTGTCTTGCTTGCCACCTGCTGATTAAAGTAAAAAGGGTTAGCCCCAAAGATAGCGGCAACTCTGGCCCAGGCTTACTTCAGGTGGGCTGTTAAGGTGGACCATCCATCCATCCATCCATCCATCTTCAACCGCTTATCCGGGGTGTTAAGGTGGACTGGCTATTCTAATTTTGTGACAGGCGGCTGTAAAGTCAAGTACGACACCTAGTGGTAAAATTTGGTATACTGGTCCGGTTCGTTGTTGTGGCTTAAAATCAAACTGGTCTGAAAATGTTGACACTTGCCCAACTCTTACTTCAACAGTATGTAATGGTAGGGAAAGTGTTTCTCCCAGATACTCCCAGCTAGCTAAATCACATCTGAACTGACAAACTGTTATAATAATTATTACATTGTCATTTTCCAAAACAAAAGTGATACTAACTCAAAAATGTCGACTGACCTTTGATTTACGTAACAGGGAATTTCTATTATTCAAAGTTCTACTACAACACACAAGCAAGCTTTGGCACAAGTCCTGTGGTGGCATGCAATCAGCTGCTGCTAATTCATCTTATTCATATTCTCGGGAAGGGTTCAAAGAAAAGATTTCCTTTACACGATTAGTCTTCACTGGGTGTGCCAACTCTGCGCTAGTATTCCAAAGGCACATCTTATCGCAACCCCAATCTCCATCTTAAGTGCCCTCGGGTTACGTACATATTGAATTAGCTCACATCAAAGCGATTCCACACGACAAGCCTTTTAAGATTAAATGCTCTTTTAATTCTCTGATTACAAACAATTTACTCCATTGGGACACTGTTACCTAGATGAAAAATGATAAAGATCCTATTTATCACTGAAAGGATGTTATATGAAAACAACACGTCTGAGTAGAATGAAAAATGAAGATGAGAACTGGCAAGGTGCACTGTCACATGCCGGTGATTCAAAGAACTTAATCAAGAACGTTACAGTTAATATTTAAAGCAGGCAGCAAAGTTCCAGCAGATGACAGCACACAATGTGTCATAGATTTTAAGCACATTGCAAATGGTTTCAGAAAACTGCTTTGTGGCTGCACTACTGTTATGTTGGAAGTCTTAATGACAGTAGGAAGCATTTAAATATCTCGGTGGAGTCAAAGACAAACAAGGACACCAAGGAAGGGTCAGCATCAAAGAAGATACCAAAGGTAGAAACCACCCGGTCTTGATTTATGATTGTAAAAGGAATGGATTTATAGAAAATCATGGGCTAACCGCCCTTCTCAAAAGGCTAATGGTATTAACTGACTATGAGAAACAAATGCAGATGGATGCTAACATGACGGTCAGTATTGTCTTCAGAAGATGGATCACTTAGCTGTCTAATCAGTGGTTTAGTATGGGCCTTGAATATTTGTCAGAGTTGGTTATACCACGAGTCACTTGGACAGTCGGCATCAGTTGTTGCAGGCATTCAGTGAGATTGATTTATTTTAAAGGGAGAATTGGGCTCCACCAGTCACCTAATCTTGATAGATGTGACAGTTTTGGGGAAGCCGCAGAAAAGAGACCAGACAGATTATTATGGATGAATATTTTTATGATGCTGCCTTTATTGCAGACCAACAACTGAGGCACTTAACGCGCATACATTTTAAGAACAAAAACGTACTCTGGATTAGCTAAGTACCATAAAATGGCCTGTCTCCTTTAGCTATTCTCCTCCTCCCTTGTCATTAAGCTGCCAATCAGAGTTAGGGAGTGGCTTGGGATCCAATCAATCAAGCTGATTGGGAGTGTCAGGAAGTAGCTGCTATAAGCAGCCAGAGGTTGCGCCTGTTGCAAACACCATTTAACCGACACAGCATGTTTAGCCAGCTTGATAATTAGGGCAAAGTCCTTGTTCATCTCCTCTCTTAAGCTTCAGACTCAATGTAACTCAAACTGCAAATGGCACAGACTATGGTGCTGCTAATATGGGTTTCAAATGCCAACACTGACACAGTGCTTTGGTATTTTCAGTTCAGCTTATACTGAAAGAGATATATACTGCATACTAATTGCATTAATTTGTATTACAATACTAATGGTTTGTGCCAGTACTGAATAGGTTAATATCCTGCATCTTTCAAACACATACATACATACAACTGCATATGCACAAAATGTGTTATCTCTTCCTTGTCCCAATAGAACCCCTTCCATTAATCACATCTCTCCTGTCCTTCAGCATCTTCATTGGATCCCGGTTAAATACCGTACTGATTTCAAGATTCTGCTTCTCACCTTTAAGGCCATCCATAACCTCGCTCCCCAGTACCTCTCTGAACTCCTGCATATCAACACACCCATCCGAACTCTCAGGTCCTCTTCTTCCATCCACCTCACTGTGCCACCTGCCCGCCTGACCACCATGGGGTCTAGAGCCTTTAGCCACTCTGCACCCCGCCTCTGGAACTCCCTCCCACCATACATCTGTAACAATGACTCACTCTCCACTTTCAAATCTCTTCTCAAAACACATCTCTTTAAACTGTCATATTCACTTTAATCACTATCCATCTGGTCCCACGAATCCTCTGTACATAATGATTTTATAATGATTTTTATACACTGTTAATTTGTTTTGTTAATTTTATTATTTATTGTTACATTGTTATCTATTTTTTACTCTGCCTTGTAAGGTGACCTTGATTATTTACAATAATTCACAACATGTTTAGAACCAGATAGGCAAATTCATTAAAATATGCAATCCTTGTGGAAAGCTCTGTTCTAGTAGCCGATTGTTGAGAATGGTCTACCGGACACCAAATCCACACACAATAATTACGCATAGGCGTAAAAAACACCACATGAAAGCAAGCCATGAGCCATAATAAATAAAAAAACACCCAGGACCAGATCAATCATGTTATATGCATACTTGACCGAAGATAAAATCAGTCGCACTGAGCAGGGCAGTGTTGCGCGCACATTTAATTACAGATGACAGGGTATTAGACTTCAACTAGATATAATGTATTTCATATATTGTTCATTGCAGCATTAGAAATGCTAATGGTTATCAGTTTTTCAAGACCCCCCAAACTCAAAAATTGTGTTGCTTCTGGGGGAGCTCAGGCTAATTGGAGCACTGGTTCTAGCCAGCAGGCCCACCCATCTCATTGAAATAAGTAGTTATAGAGAGGAAATATGCCAGCAATAATGCTATAACTCATAACTAATGTGAAAGACTAAATAACCAAAAACATTTTAGCTTAAAAATTTAAGCTTTCGCTTCTCTGCTTTTTCTTTGAGCAAATAGTGTGATGGTGAGTAGGGCATACTCAATGTAAATATCAAATTTACATGGCAAACCTGGGTAGATCAGCTTACTTTTGTCAGGTTTGAGTATATAAACCACCAATACACAGAGGGGAAGGCTGCTCCAATGGGTACGAGGATTTGCACAAGAAAATTACGTCTCTATTGCAAGGAATACGCCTTTCATTGGCCTTGGTATTGCTACTGCATTACTTATGTGCAGTATATACTGTAGGTTAAATGGTCTTAGTTTCATAACAGTAGAGCAGGTACTTTCAACAATAATATAAAAGTTATGAGCAGAGCTTACAGCCGGAGAGAGAGAGCAGGTTTGCATTGATTACCAGAGTGGCCAGCTTGAGTAGAGAATATGACCCGAGCCCCTAAGCCATCTCTCCATCACTCCTCCCTCCCCTCTCAGCTCAGCCAGTGCTGTCTGTCTCCCTGAGCTGTCAATAGAGCCTGATGGGCCTTTTAGACACTTATCAATATTTAACCAGCCTCCCCCATTGACTCAGCAATTACTGCCTAATTGATTTGAGATTGATTATCATCAGCACCATAATGGCAGTCTCGGTCAGCTGCAAGTGCAGATAAAAATCCTTGGTGTAAATTAAATGATATTTTTATGCAACAAGTGTGTGAAGTGGAGCGGTGTGTGTGTGTGCGTAAAGAATGAAAAGTGTCTGTACCACGTCAAGGTAGATTTGTGTAGCCCTTCTCGGCTGCTCCCAGTAACAAATCCTCTTGCTTCAGTGAAAAGAAGGATGCAGCTTTCAGCTCAGATTGGTGTGTACACACTCTGGATGTGTTTTCCACGTTTTCCTTGGCAAGACTGAAACACAGACACAAATTTACATATGAAAATTTAGTAGGTACTGTGTGAGAGTGAAGTGAGACTGTCACTAAGTCACTTGTAAGACATACAAGGCTTTCAGATAATGTAAAACACACGTATGTGGTCATGAAGAAGTTCTTAGTATGAGCACTGTTAACCTACAGACAGTTCATTGCATTTTTTAAATCAAAACCTTGATATGGTTAATGCTTGAGCTGTTGGATTGACAATTGATAAAGTGATTTATCTGTCTAGCGAACCATTGTATCTGATCAGCTAAGCATCACTTTTGTCTTGTAAACACATTCTAGGTTACATAAGTATTGAATGCAATTGCATGTTTTTATAAACTGCTTTGCTAAATTAGCATGCCTGTAATTTACATAGCTAACAAACCCAGGAACAGTTTGTTTAGGCTAGTTTGAGCTATCTCTTCTCAAGCATTTTAAAAAAAAAGAGATAAGGGTTAAAAGTGTACTCCATTAATTAAGTACTGCACTGCCATACAGTAAGTGTGAGAGAAACATTTTTTGTTTTTGTTTTAATTGGTCAAATGCAGAAATTTCTAATACGGGTGAGGCTCCAAGAACCCTGGTCCTATAATGCAACTCAAAAGCATCTTTTGTAAGACCCTCACTGCCTGATAAACACATACGTCTTTCAAACTCTACGCTCCCAGTTTGTATCGTTTTCAATTAAAAGTGCAGTCTAAGCCTAAACTGAGATTAATTAAGTGATGCCACTTCAGTCATTTTCTCAGACTAGACAAAGCTCGCTCCAGAGGGAAATCTATTGAAAGGAATAAATTAAATAGTTTAAAACAAATAATAGAAAGGGTTGCATTTTTAAAACAAAATTGTGCATCAGAGAAAACGTTGAAAAACACTTCTGTGTATCAATAACTTAAGTGGACAATTCTTCTTTTGCTTGATATTGAGGCTGGGGTGGCCCACTGTGTGCTCCAAATATATGATAAAGATGTGAGCATTTTCTGCCCACATCATTACAGTGTTGAGTGATCCCACCATCAACCGAATTCAAATGATTGCACTATATCACATCCTTTGACAGAAATGCAAAGCGGCATCTTTTCACTTGTTCACTTGTAAGGGCTGTGAAAGAGCTCTTTCCTTTAGGCCAAAAGACTCTATAGTTGATGCCAGTAAAACTAATTAAAGCTTTCTCTGCTGTGTATGTGAGGGTGTGTATTATATACGTATGTTCAAACAGCAAGGGAAGGTGGGAGGAGGCTTTCCAGGAAGTGCAGCCATCAAATTCATTACACTCTGGCCAACGTTTTAGATGTGTCTCTGATGTTCCTTTTGTAATCTTTCTGGACATCATGACTGCTAACATTCGTCATTTCAGCATAAATGGCTTTCACGTCCCAAGTCCTTTGTGAAACACTGTGGACGCAAGTGTAGAATGATTGAATAGGTTGCGCAACAAATGGATTTCTCTCTCTGATTTTGGTGCAGAAGCCACTGATGGTGTGAAAACACTTTTAGTTCATTATCTTCGGTCCGATTCACACTAGAGAAAGATGCACTGATTGCACCTAGTCAGATTAGAGTTCACACTGCCTTATCACAAATGAAGCAAGAGATATAAACATTAGTTACATGGACTGACAACTCTTCCAGGTACACAACTGCATAGGCAGCAGTGGAAGAAGTACTTAGATCTTGTACTTCAGTAAGAGTAACAATACTACGGTGTAGAAATACTCTGGTGCAAGTAAAAGTCCTGCATTCAGAATCTTACTTCAGTAAAAGTACAAAAGTATTAGCATCAAAATATACTTCAGGTACCAAAAGTAAAAGTACTCATTATGCAAAATAATATATATTATATTATTGGATTACAATTATGGATGCATTAATGTGTCTATCACTTTAATGTTGCAGCTGGTTAAGGAGGAGCTAATTTTAACTACTTTATAATTCTGGGTAGTTTGAGAATTTAACACGGGGATCAAAAAAGTTTCCTCTTAATCTAATATTTCAACATAATTTATAAATTTATAATTTATATTCAAAGTAACTAGAGTTATCAAATAAATGCAGTGCAGTAAAAAGTACAATATTTCCCTCTGAGATGTAGTGGAGTAGAAGAATAAAGTAGCAGAAGATGGAAATACTCAAGTAAAGTACAAGTACCTAAAAACTGCTCCTAAGTACAGTACTTGAGTATATGTATTGTCCACCACCAGGCATAGGTGTTAAAATTAAAACACAGAACATTTAAAGAAACAAACCATAATATATTAAAGCTGTGTTCATCACTCAAAATTAGACAAATATTTCATTGCATTTCAAAAAATATATTTTTTTACTTTCCCTGACCAATTAAATAGTGCTGTAATAATTAGTTGAAGCAGTTATTCAGTAGCCAGAATTAATCAGTAACAAATTCATTCAGCATGAAAAATGCCAATAATGCTCTGGTTCCAGCTTCTCTATGTAAGAATTTTGCCGAACAAAACAAGACACCTGAAGTTGTTACCTTGGCCTCTGGGAATTTGTGAGCAACATTTTTCCCTATTTTCTTTCTTTCTATTTTTTTTTTACATTTTATGAACTATATAAGACTATAGACTACTTATTAGACCATATTAAACTATATTTATAGACTAGATAGTCAGATTGATAATAAAAATAATTAAACTGCAGCACTAAAATGAACAATCCCTTTTACTTTATGGGTATTATGGGTGTTATTTCTTAATATTGTGTTCTACCACTCTTCCAGAACTGTACTGTACCTGATACATCCTGATGTTGGCATGTTTAACAGGCTCTCATCCTCTCACTCCAGCAAACACATATCCTCACACATCTCTGGGCTTTAATGTACCTGGATGAAAAATTGAAGATGTATGTTTCAAATATTGAACATATTTCTTACTGTATCAACTTAATGGACAACACAGTCACATTGTTATGTTAAAAATTAAACTAATTCACAAAATGATACAAGCTATATTATACTATACTATTACTATTACTAAATATGACTCTTATATTACATTAAATAGCCTTACTTCCAACTTTAATAAAGAATACAGAGGAAAAAAACATTTAAAAAAGATCAAATAAATGTCTTACAACTGGTTGCTAGTCCAACAAAAAGGTTTCACCTGGTCAGCTAGCTGTTTTTTTGAAGACATCTTTGAAATTCTTCCTTTAGCTGCCTCCCTCAGCTGATTCCTGCTCTCCTTCTGACACCTTCATTCAGAGGAGACTGCCACTGTAAACAATGAGCAAAACCCGAAGTGAAGCTTTGTTTATATAGGTCGCGTCTAGTAGGTAAAACCGGACATATCCTAACCCTAACCCAGGGGTCTGCAACCTGCGGCTCCGGAGCCACATTCGGCTCTTTAGCTCCTCTCCAGTGGCTCCCTGTGGATTTTTAAATATGGAAATGAATAACTGTTTTTTGTTTATCATTGTTGTAGGTCTATGGTATGACGTTATGACGGAGTATTAGGGCCAAATTGAGGGGAAAAAAGTAAATCTGAGATTTCGAGAATAAAGTCATAATATTACAAGAATTTTTTTTTAATATTATGAGAATAAAGTCAGAAGTTTAAGAGAAAAAAAGTAATGTTATGAGAATAAAGTCAGAAGTTTAAGAGAAAAAAAGTAATATGAGAATAAAGTCAGAAGTTTACGAGAAAAAAAGTCGTAATATTATGATAATAAAGTCAGAAATTTACGTGAAAAAAAAGTCAGAAGTTGCGAGAAAAAAGTCGTAATATTATGATAATAAAGTCAGAAGTTTACGTGAAAAAAGTCAGAAGTTTACGAGAAAAAAGCTGTAATATTATGATAATACAGTCAAAGGTTTATGAGAAAAAAGTCGTAATATTATGAGAATAAAGTCAGTAATTGTACGTGTTATTTTCTTTTTTTCTCGTAAAATTATGACTTTGTTCTGGAAATCTCAGATTTTTTCCCCCTCAATGTGGCCCTAATACTCTGTAGTACATTTGCTCTTTGGCCCTCACTGCATTAGACTTATATACTATATACTTAGACTATAAACTGCTGCATCACAATGCTCAAATGTTTTGCGGCTCCAGACAGATTTTTTTATTTATTTTTTGGCCAAAAATGTCTCTTTTGATAGTAAAGGTTGCTGACCCCTGCCCTAACCATTCGAGGTCAATGCCTAGCTTAAACATCTCGCGAGAGTTTTCGGTGTTAACGTTACCTTCTAGACACACCCATATATGGGCATATAGGTAAATTAGCTAGCTTAACCTATGTCAACAATTAGCCGTGAACATAACGCAAGTTCCAAGATAACAACTTCAACTTGATAAAATAAGCAATTAACAATAATGTAGGCCTGAGCACTGTCACTGAAATGTCACTAAGAATGACATGTTATCAGGGCTAACGGAGTACAACACACTGACCCAATGTGTCGCCCTCTAAGCAGCTAATTAACGCTAATTAACGAGTAATACGCTCCAATTAGGAAGAAAATGGTCATAACTTTCTTTCAGGCGACAATATACAACCCAACTAAAACTGCTTATGAATTACTTACATGTTTATAGAGAACAACGTCGTGTAGATTCATGTTTATGTTGACAGAAAGTGGAAAAGAGTTTCTTCTCAACTCAGTCAAGGTAGTTACTCCGGCAACGATGACGTCATCACGTGATGATAGGACGCTGCGCGGACGACAGACGTTTTGACTTGACGTCACAGTAGGAAAAGGGTCGTGTCTAGAAGGTAACACGCAAATTGCGAAATCTGATCTGAGATCTGCAAAAAAAACTACTCTTAAGTACAGTACTTGGGTAAATGTACTTTCCACTACTGGGCATAGGTGTTCAAATTAACACTCTGACCATTTAAAGAAACGAACCATTATATGTTAAAGCTGTTTTCATCACTCAAAATTAGACAAATATTTCATTGCATTTTTAAAAAAAAATTATTTTTATTTTCCCTGACCAATTAAATAGTGCTGTAACAATTAATTGAAGGAGTTATTCAGCAGCCAGAATTAATCAGTAACAAATTCATTCAGCATGAAAAATGCCAATAATGCTCTGGTTCCAGCTTCTCGATGTAAGAATTTGACGAACAAAACAAGATAGCTGAAGTTGTAACCTCGGCCTCTGGGAATTTTGAGAGCAACATTTTTCATTATTTTCTTTCTTTCTATTTTTTATACATTTTATAAACTATATTAGACTATTTATAGACTACTTATTAGACAATATTAAACTATATTTATAGAGTAGATAGTCTGATTGATAATAAAAAATAATTAAACTGCAGCACTAAAATGAACTGTCCTTTTTACTTTATGGGTATTATGCTTGCAAAAACTCTCGCGAGACTCGCTGCCCGACGACCTATGATTCGGAATCAATGCATAACCTTTATAACCTTAACCATCTCACAAGAGTTTCCCCAACTTGCTGGTTCCCTTGTAGACACTACCCAGGAAAAGCACAGGTGGAATCAAGACAATTAATAATTATGGTACTATTATAATTAGCTGTGCAGTGGTTGGAAGTAACTAAGTAGCCTACATTCACTCGAGTACTTGACCTTAGTATTTCTATACTTCTACTCCACATTTCAGAGAGAAATATTGTACTTTTTTACTCCACTACAAATATTTGCTGTAGTTAGGCCTACACATTATTAAATACAGCAGGGCTATAATACAGTGTTACAAATTAAACAACCAGTATATAGAGTTATTGGATTTAATTCCGTCTCGACCAGCATCAGCATTAAAATGCTGCTTAGCCTACATGTTAATGCATTAATAATAATTCACCAATGTAACATAAATATTAGGCCTAAGTAACTCTCTAAAAGTATAATAATTATATTATAAATATTAAATTTGGTGTCAAAATAAATAAAAAATATGTAGTGAGAATTTTGTGGTTATAATATTATCAGCTGTTATCATTTGATGCTCAATGACTAAATGTATGAATATACCTATATCTAATGCAGTCTGAAGTCTAAAGAAAACAAAGTAATGGAAATTAAAATCATCAACAACAAAATTCAGAAATCAAAAAAATATGCCAATCCTAAATTAAGTAAAATTTGAGTTATTCCACCAAGAGAGCTCAAATGAAAAGCAATATTACTGCACAAATATTTGGCACTTCTAAAAAGCAAAATAGCAAGCATTACTCGCAAGCATCAAAAAAATTCCAAATAACACACAGCACATAAGGGCTTAGTTCTTTGGTGCATATGCAGATAAAGTATATGATATTTACCCACAGAGCCGCAGAGCAAGAGGTTAGGGGCAAAGTAAGTGCTATCCATTGCTCCTCTTTGAACATGACAGCTTAGTATAAGAGGCTGGCTGTGAGGACCAATGCAGGTCATTAGCCCGCTGAAATACCTTCAGCTTAATTTATTTCTGAAGTGATTATGACTGCACGATAGGCTAATTAGGAACTCTGCTTAACATTTTACAGAGACTGTTTGTAAAGCATTAACTTCCACTGATTAAATACAGAATCCTTGATGAGTGCTCGCCTGTGTGTTTGACAGAAGCCCTTGCCTTCGCTGCATGCAAATTCAAACGCTGCATTTATGTGTTTTATAGAACGACGAGCAGTCATGTGTGTACGTCTCAATTACTGTGAATAGAGTGTGTGTGTGTACAGTCAACAGCGAGAGCGTCTTCCAGACAAAAAAAATAGGCTGTCAAGTCAAAAATCTTCCATCCGACAGTGCCAGAAAGGAAAGGTTTTCTACGTCATGTTATTTTGTTGGTCTCATATTTTGTCTCTAACCTTTTCTGCTTAACCTATCTGCTTACGCTGATTTGATTTTGCCATCCCCCCTCGTCCTCCATCTCTTCCTTCCATCCTCCTACTGTCCTTCACTTATCCATTCTTTAAAAGTCATCTCAGGTTAGCTGGAATGTCACATCGCTCAAGTGTGCCCTCTGGGGCAGCTCCTGTTATTTTAAGGGGTCATGTACATTTATCCAAGCAATGAATAAAGAAGCACCCACAGGCTGGAATGAGAGGCCCGAGTCGAGCCGCGGCTTGAAAGGGCGAAAAAAACAACATTTACTTTGGAGAAGTGGGTTTCAACAAGGAGCCTTTTTAAAGGTCAGAGGTCAAAGACGGACGCCACCTGTCATTAGTTGACTTTTGGCCTGGCTCAAGGGACTTGGACTTTTAGCCGTCAACCCGAGAGACCGTAAGTGGTGACTTACAGAGATTTTTTTTTACGAGAGGAAATCAGTTGGAGTGCTTTCAGTAACAGCATGTATTTTATAAAATCCACTCTTAATGTGTGAGCAGAAACCAGAACACCAACACAGCACACTAAAGGTCCATACTAATAAAATTCTTTTAGGGTCAGCAGCTCCTTAAGGTGATGTGACACTTATATCCGATCGTAAAGGAAAATTCTGTCAGCTCTAAATCCACGTTTGAGTGTGCTCGTTTCTATCGGCGTTTGAACATGGTCAAATTATTCTGACAGAAAAACAATTACATCAAGTTGCATAATTTACAGTATGCAAACATTTTAATTAACTCAGATGTCTCAGATGTGTCGCGCACACACGGAAAAAAACGAGTGAAAAGAAAGTGTAGCTTTTCTGACCATTAGCTGCTGCCTGGAATGCTTGCAGTGGGTGTAGTGCTCATTAAGCAGTGATATAAAGCACAATCTCATAATGACTAAAGATCTGTTGTCTGGTAAGCACTAACAAAACGATTGATTCGTAAGCAGAGGAAAAGAGGGGGCCAAGAGGAAAGGGAGAAAATTATAATGAGAGCGCAAGAGAGAGAGGGAGGGAGGGAGGGAGGGAGGGAGACGCATTTAGTTGGCAGACAGTTTCCTGATTCAGCCAGGCTGGAGAGCAGGGGTAGCTGTCTTCCTCCATGTACCTCATCTATCACTGCCTATTTCTAGGAGACTCACCCGTTTCCCCCTCCACACACACAGATGGAAGGGAGTGAGAATTCAATCTTTCCTTGCCTCACAGTCATCTGCAGAAATGCATTCGTTCACCCTTCGCGGCAGGGCCCCAAAACCTGCCAATAATCGTCCACCAGGGCGGGAAAGAATCACTGCAGGTAGCCGAGCTTTCCTCATGTGATCTATTTCCAATCTGTAAAGTCCCACAGGTAGATTAGGGACAAGTGGAAACAGGCTTTAAGGAGTCGCGGTGGTCTTCAACAGCAGAGATCCTGTGGCACTTGTGGAAAACACACATACAGTATAGCATTCGGGAGCTTGGAGACATATTCAACAAGGGAATTCATTGTTTTTTACTTTTGAGGAAAATAATGATTTCTTAGTTTACCTCTTAACATATTCTTTTACTGAATGAAAAATTTTAAAAATATAGAGAATGAGAAACTCTTCCCTGTTGCAGCAAGACTGAAAAAGTGTATTTTCAGTGAGCAACCTCCAGTTCTGAAAAAGTGAAGCCAATGCGGAAGTGCCTAAAACTTGCATTCTTTCTAACAGCCAGCAGGGGGCGACTCCTCTGGTTGCAAAAATAAGTCTGAGTGTATAGAAGTCTATGAGAAAATGAGCCTACTTCTCACTTGATTTATTACCTCAGTAAACATTGTAAACATGAGTTTATGGTCTCAATCACTAGTTTCAATTCTTCTTCAATACAGCATGATGTTCATTTAGTAAATTATGGTCCCATTTAGAGTCAAATAGACCATAAAGCAGGGGATGCTTTAGGGCGTAGCTACCTTGTGATTGACAGGTCGCTACCGCAGCGTTGTCTGGTCTAGGTGTTGTCTGCATTTTCGTCTTACAACTTTAACCTTTTCACAGTGTGTTTTCAGTTTCTAGAAAGTTAACTGTAACATTTTGGTCGCCTAAAAATGTCTTATTCAGCATTCGGCTGTACTTAGCTCCACCCTCTTGTGTCAATTTTGGTTGCAAACAACAACAAGATGGCGACGGCCAAAATGCCGAACTCAAGGCTTCAAAATGCCAGTCCACAAACCAATGGGTGACGTCATGGTGACTATGTCCACTTCTTATATACAGTACAATCTAAATGTATTTTCATAAATTTTATATTTAGTACTGTCTTAAAGAGCGTTCTCATCCAAAACATCAACAATAACCGAGTTTTTTGCCTTAAATGGCAAACAAATAGTTACCTTTTTACACATCCAGCAGATATGGATATGTTTCTGTCGAGTTGCTAGCATAAATAGCTTGATGTGTCATCATGACCAATTCCGTAAAAGTGTTGTTATTTTGTCTTTCCCTAGGATATCCAAAGGATATTAAAAGATGATACCCACCGCAGCAACAGCGTGTTCACCCTGCTGCCGTCTGGCAAGCGATACAGATGTATCAGCTGCCGTACCACCAGACTACAGAGCAGTTTCTTTCCTCAGGCTGTGAGACTCATCAACTCATCCTCCACACTCCACCACAAAAAATAGTTTGTTTTTTCTTATGTAGCAAAATGGGACTACGGCTGTGTTTCGTTGCACAACCCTGTGCTGTACAACGACAATACAGTTACCTTAAACCTTCTAAATGGTTTGGTCGTTGGTCAGAAATATGGCCACTTGGAGGCAGAGCTCCACAACAAGCTGAAAATTGCTCACATTTGACATATTATGGCCATATATACAGTATGATATGACTAGTATTAGCAGAAACTTGCCTACAGTATATGAACACATCTGGCAGGCAGGGAGCAACATTCATTTGGAGCTGTTTTTCTGGCTACCTGATGAATTTGGTAGCCAGAAAATTGTCTCTGATTCGGGTTTCCACACACATCATTGCAGTTTGTATGAGAAAGTGCTGGTTTGTCCTCCTTAACCGAAGAATGGAACACTGGTGCATTTTTCTGTATAAGGCCATATTACATGAACTGCCTCCTTATCTTATCTACAGTATATTCTCTACTGACACCTAAAACTATCAGTGGCTGCAATGCATGCGGACAAGTTATATACGTTATTCATCGAATTCACACCGTCTTTGGTGAAAGTGCTTCTAAAGTTTTTGCATCTTGGTGTCAGCTACAGTCACTTTAAACCAGATTATTTTAAGTATTAAGGACTATTTGACCACTGAATGCACATTTGCTGTTACTGAACACTGCTAATTCATTGTTTGATGTAAATTGCAGTTTTAGGTCTGTTATTTGTTCTTTTATGTGAAACTTTGGCCAGGAGACTCTCTTGTAAAAGAGATTATCAAATGAGAATATTCCTGGTAAAATAAAGGCTAAATCAAATTTTAAAAATAAATCAAATATAGCTGGTTTTTACAGCTTTTTCACTAAAAACAGCACAATGAGAGCAGTGAGAGTGAACCAAAACTGTGACATTGCAGGTCTGAAAACCAAAACAATGAGCTGAAAGATGTTAAAGTGCTTCGTTAGGTGATAATTCTCTGTGGCTTCATTGCTACGTGTGTCCCCTATTACGAACAAGAAGTCACGTGAATGGGAAGACATTACAGCAAACTAGTACCAGCGTATTCATTAATGGACTCCATCCCAGCCAAGATTTGGGCAACGAACAGGTGTTAATAGGACAGCCTGTATCTGTGTTGACAACCAGTGAAGGCATAGTAGTGCTATAGGACCTAATATGTCACTGATATTAATTAACAAGTTTCCAGAGCTGTTTAATAATACTTCTACCATGCCACTATGACGTACTATAAAAAGTTTGGTTTGTTTACCTGCATGTCACCACCTATCCTAACACACAGCAGGTGGCAAGTGCAAATCTTTCCTCAAATGATATTGCACTGTAAAAAAAAAATCATATGAAAAAATCTTTTGATGACAGTAAACTATTTAGCCGACATCAAGATTTCATTTTATTATTTCTCTTTGTTTTTCTATTTGTGCTTTTATGTTTACACAGGTTTGTGATGTTGGTGCAAGCTGTCATGTCGACATCTGCTGCACGTCAAACATGTCGGCTGAGCTATTCAAAGGGGAAATCAGTATTAACGTGTAGCCCGACTTTCCCCATGTGAAACAACGGGCTCATCATTACTCTGACAGGCCTTCCACGCGTAACGTCTCTCGACATAAAGACGACCTTTTCACCAGGAGTGTCTGCGTCAGGTCAGAACGAGGGGGGGGACGATGATCACAGCCACGATCCGACCCTTCTCGAACAAAACCACCTCCCTCTGGTGAATGCCAACACAAGTTTGCTGAAATCCACTCTCCTCTTCTCCTTCCTCTCTGTCTCTAGCCGCTCTTTATTCATTTGCATAATCCCTGTGACACTCTGATTAATAACTCCAGTGTGATTTGCATATCTATGCCTGAAATTGAGGACAGACATTCGCACAGTAAACAGTCCGGCGAGAAACAAACTGTGGTGTTGGTGGGACGAGGGATCTCCAGGGAGGGGGGGATGAACGTGGAATATTCTGAGGTTAAATCACACACAAGTGACTACACGCACACACACACACCAACAACGCTTACTTTCTAACTCTCCATCTCCAATCCTTTTCTTAAGCCCTTGGCCCCAGCCAAACACAGAAGGGCTGGGAAAATGCAGACCTTACTACTCCAGCTGTCCCTGCTACAAACAGTAGTTTAAGAAGATGCAACCCCCCAAAAAAATGACCAAGGCAGAGCTCTGGTTAAACCGTTCCTTGGACAGTAAAGGCAGATTAGGTGTTAGAGGTTCGTATTTGCTTCAACAGTGCCCCCCAGTGGCAGAAAAGACGGGCTACTCGTGATTTTCTGTCTGATTTAGCATCAGATCACTGCACTCTGCTGTTAATATCAACAAGTTAAATGTCAATTAAGGGGCTACTTATTAGAGCTGTATAGAAATAACTGTGGAAATTACATTTTCTACAGACACAAATTAGGATGCATAAGGTTTTAACCAGATATTCTCCTGTTTCTGTGCATTTGTACTCACTAAAAAAGACTAACAATTGCATCCTCATATCAAATGATATGGAGCCAGTACCTATTAAAGAAAAAAATCGTATCCATGTCTGATTTTTCAGACTTCTTACATAAAATTCATTTTAATTACTGATCTAGTGGCTGTCTTTAAAAAGCCAGAACTTCAACCAATTTTAATATAACACAGAATTTCATGCAATTAAAAAGGATCACAGTTATTATAATAATGATGGTTTGAATAGAGAGCTTTAGTTAAAAAAAATATAGATGTTTCAGAGGATTCTCAGGACTTAGCTTTTTTGGGGATTCGGCGTAACAACAAGCAACTTTTGAGACTGAAACATAGAAGTTTTACCATCAAAACCCTCCCACCAAAGAGTGAATCTCCCCACCACCGTGTAGACCTTATGCATTTGTGTTGGGTGACTGAGTTACACACACACACACACCTTCACACGCATACAAATCCCCGCTGCCTCTGGGAGACCAAAGGCTGGAGATGACAAGCCTGCAATGAGGTAATGACATTTCCTCCTGCGTAATGTGGCCAAAGGCGTCTCTCTCTCTCAGACAACGACAAGACGGAGATATCTGGCCAGCTCCGGTGACAAGCCCCGCTCTAATCGGCAGGTACAGCTTTCACTGCAGCTCAGGACCCAACCACAGAGTAGCAGCTAAATAATTGAACAGGTGCAATATGTTGAGGCAGGGTGGGTGGGGGGGGAGGTTGGGTATAGTGGGTGGTGAGGGGGGGTAGACGAGGAAGAGGAGGAGGAGGAGGACTCGCCCAAAATGTCTGCAGTGTCCTCTGCTTGGGGTAAAAGTCATCAAATGTTGGTTTGGGGAAAATGTCAAAGTACTTGCCTCACATTTTGTGGTCCAGAAACATGCTTCCTTCCACTTGATTCCCCCAAAGGCACCAGCTGTCAGCAGCTGCTCTTTTCTTTTTTTAAATTTCATTTCCCAGATTCTCCACCACACGGTCCCTTCATGGCACATTTAGTAAAAACAGATGATTTATTATAAAGCTTTTTGTATGCTGGTGTGTTTTGCTTCCAGGTTTGTCATCAAGTCTCCAGGTTGCCATGGCAACAAATTGGGATGTCACGCTGGCATTTCCACCCTTGTCTTACCTCATGTGCACCACGACTTCACGGCCATACCAATTCCGGATTTCACGGGAGAGGCTGTCAGCGGTGGGAAGTGAGGGAGAATAGGTGTGTGTGTGTGTGTGTGTGTGTGTGTGTGTGTGTGTGTGTGTGTGTGTGTGTGGCGGGTTGACTGACCTTGGGAGACTGTCCCCGTGCAGGGTTTAGGGAGAGGGAGGGATGGATTCAGTGAGCAAGATGCTGTGAAGCAGGTACCCAGTCTCCCAGCCACACATGGCGAGTGCCACGGCTGCAGTCAGCTGAAACCGACGTGGCCTCTCTGTGAAGGCAAGGCGCTGCCCTCTGACACAAACAACAACACTCCGGTGTACAGCTACAGGTTTCTCTGTGGACAGGACATTAGTGAGAGGGCTCAAAGATGAAGGGCCCAGGAAACTTGAAAGAGAATCAACAAAAGCCCGGATCAAGAAAATAAGGAGAAAGTTTCCACAGAATAGCAGCGTAATGCACAGAATATAGGGAAGAACAAGAGAAAATGCATTTAGTGCTGCTGAGTTTAATCCAAATGAACCACACTGAAGGAATCTCTTTCAGCTGCAACTCTGATAATAATGATGTAACATACCTTGAAATGTTGGAACCTTCCAAAATGTGAAACAATGGGCCTCATGCAGGAAGCGATATACAAACAACTTTCGTCTTATTTTTGTTCGTATTCACGGTTTGTTCTTATTTTGTTAGTACCCATTTTCTATCTGTCTGTCTGTCTGTCTGTCTATCTATCTGTCTGTCTGTCTGTCTGTCTGTCTGTCTGTCTATCTGTCTGTCTGTCTGTCTGTCTGTCTGTCTATCTATCTATCTATCTATCTATCTATCTATCTATCTATCTATCTATCTGTCTATCTATCTGTCTGTCTGTCTGTCTGTCTGTCTGTCTGTCTATCTATCTATCTATCTATCTATCTATCTATCTATCTATCTGTCTATCTGTCTGTCTGTCTGTCTGTCTGTCCATCTATCTATCTATCTTCTTACAGCCTTTTTTCTGGTGGCATCTCTCCAATTATTGGGCATGTACCTGATTATTTGCAAAGTACCTGCCCTTATATAGTGTTTTGGGGGCGTTGCCTATGCTAATAATAAACAATCGGCCACACGCCACCAATTTATGATCAAGTGGGATTCAATATTCAGCATACTTGGGTAAGAGCAGAATATTTAATACATCTGGATTTGACTTCTATAATTTTTTCTCTTAAAGGTCCCATATTATAAAAAAGTGATATTTTCATGTTTTTTTTAATATAAAGCAGGCTTAAATCCTATATAAATACTGTAAAAGTATCGAAACACTCATTCCACAGGGAAACACACACAGCCCGCATTCAGAAACTCTGCATTTGAAACAAGCTGTCAGGATTTCTGCCCATTCGTGATGTCACGAATATACAATATTTAGACCCTTGACACAATTTTAAACATAAATATTCTAAATGTGTCCCAGTTTATTCCTGGTTGCAGTGTATGTGAATGTCATCAGCTGTCAGGAAGTACACATGGACCCAAACTGTTGCCTAGCAACGCAATTCTGTTGCAATTCCGTTGCAATTCCGTCAAAATGCGCTAAAACGGAGCATTTCAGACAGAGGGTAAATACAGGCATATTCAGGCTGACAGTATGAAGAAAATAAAGTTTTTTTGAACATTGCAGCATGTAATGTTCAAAAAATGTTCTAGTAGAAACACAAAATACAAGTATGAACCTGAAAATGAGCACGATATGGCACCTTTAACAAAATATAAAGGCTGCACTTATTGGTTAATAAAGGTGAAAAAAACAAAACACTTTTAAGCCAAGAATATTAGGGACCCATTGTTTATTTATATTATAAGAAATACAGTTATTTATGAAAATAAAAATCGGTTTAGGGTTGGGGGGTTGAACCATAACCCTAGCCCTAGAGCGGTGCTTGGGGCTCTGCTGGAAATTACATATAGAAAAGTGGGGGTTGAATTGTATATAATGGCAAATAAAAGTTTTTGCGAGAGTAGTGTTATTTGGGGTTAACGTCAAACTCAAGAATTACACATCCAGCATCCACAAAATGTTCACTGGGGCTCCTTGAAAAATAAATAAATCGGTGTCAAAGTCTTCTGTGCCATCTCTCACTCCAAAAAGTTTGACTGCGCCAATCAATCAAATAGGACGTTATGGCAGAATAATGTGTGTTTCCTCTCAAGGATGCCCGTCAAAGGAGGCATTGTGGTGGAAACCTCCTCTGGACCCACAAAGGTGTCACAGTAAGCAGGGGTTGTCAGAGGCTTGTCACTGCTGGGTGGTTTGAAAGCATGAAAAATACCCTCTCTGGGGACAGGAGGAGGACGAGTGGTGAGGAGAGAGGGATGAATGTGTGTGTATGGGAGTGTGTGAAGGCCTTAACTCACACTAGCCTGTTGCATCAACCCGTGTCAATCCTCCAGACAATAGGTCTCCATCCACGCAGCGGGCGGTTCTCACCTTCAGGGGTGACGGCTGTATTATTCAGCTTGACAAGCCGTGCCAAGGGGAGATCAAAATCTTTGCCTAATTGAATGCTGACAGTTTGGGTTCACTCACACTCCGAGCTATATGGAGACTGATTATTTGACTGAATAGGATTATTATGGGGTGGAGATTCCATCAAAAAGTAATTTTGGCAGAGTGAGGGTTCAGATTCAACGTCACTTATATCTGACAGGAAAGCACCTTTGACACAGCTGACAGCTACGTCTTAAAGGCAATATCCACCTCGCAGGAGATTTAGCATGGGCTGCTACTCCATTTCTTCTGGACTGCGTTAGGCAGATTCACCTTTTTTGGCAGCCCAAAGTGGCAGTGACTGATGACTGTTCCTGTTTTTAGAACATTTAAAAGACTTAATCGCACAGGAGTCATGCAACATTAAACTGCCCACTCCTCCTGATCCATGGAGCGAGACATCTTTTTGGGGTGGTTAGAGGTATTCTTTCAGATCGGGTTGTTGAGTTCAGCTTGACAACAATTTCAAATATTAATCTTTAAAGATAATTCTGGATATTTTCAGCCTATTTTCTGCCAATGTTACTATTATTTACAGTTTGACAGTACTCACACAAGTTGAACATATACTGTACATATATATATATATATATAAATATAATAATATTATCACAATACTTAAGTCACGATACAATCATATTGTTTTTCTAAACATTTTGCGATAAAATATATTGAAATAAATTGCAATTTATTACCTTTTTTCAACTTCAAATTATGCAATTTGTCAACATCTGTTTTATCTAAGATACAGTTTTCTCTGTTCATCTCAGTTTTCACTCACATATCTTGAGGTCAAAGGTCAAGGGAACCCTTTGAAAATGGCCATGCCAGTTTTTTTCCTGCAAAATTTTGCGTATATTTGCAGCGTTATTTAGCGTTCTTCCCGCCAAGCTAACATAACATTGTTGGTTTCTTCACTCTAGCTTTAAGACTGAACCCACTACAACCTCTGACAGACAAAATAGCGCCGGATTTTTAAAATCTATCTATCTATCTATCTATCTATTTAAATGTAAAATTGACAAGCAATCTGCAGCATATATCTTTTGTTTGTAGAAGTAGTTTGTGTCGATAAAACCAATTATGACTTCAGAGCTGACTTTGTTTGCCAGTGTGGTTGGTGGTGCCGCTGTGTATACTGCTTGGGTTTGTATACTTATGCAATACAATATCTCCCACCAGCAAAATCCCATATATCCAACTTGTAATTACAACGAGAGGCTGATGTCAACATGTTTTCCTATTGTGCAGTTCTCTGTTTACAGAACTGAATCCAGCATCATAGTCCCAGGCAGTCTAGAGGTAATAAAACAAGTTTAGGTGCATAGTCAGAATTTGGATGCAGGTTCTATTACAGTTATTGTGATGAAAGAGTGTGTTTTAATCACTGAGTGTGTATGACACCTCTAGCAGTAGAGCCTTACAGTGAACTGAAGCAAGTGATTACATTTAGGAAACAATTAACCATCACAATGGCAACAGCAAGCAAGGAAATTTAACCTTAAAAATAACTTGAAAATAACCTTAATTATATCGCTTTGTCTGTTTGACACAAACTAACTACTTCAGTTTTGGAGTACAGTGTTTCCCATACAGACACCGGAATTAATTTAGGTTAAGTAATCTGCATCTCACGTAGTCGGGGTATGATGCTATTCCCTTTTGCAATCCCACTTTGTGATTCATGATGATGTGTTTTGACTACAAATCTTTGCCTTTTGCAGCTTTAATCTGAATCAATTATTTGTCATCACAAACAGCCTCTTTAAAGCTGCTCCCCAAACAACAACTAGAGCACTGGATTTTTTTTTGTGTGTGTGTGTCCATATAATATGTTTAAACCTACTCTCAAATGATCCTCCTGCCACAGGTACACTACCACTTTGGAAGCATAAAATTGGCCTGTCACAGTATCCTCAAATTCAATTTATTACCAACAAACTAAGTGAGTCCTAATAGCGCAGTGTCATTGCCTTTCCTTCTGTGTCATCTTTATGCAATGCAAGCAAGATGTACACCATGTACAAACACACAATTTCATCTGGTTAGTGAGGCATCTTAAGAAACCCAGACTGAACAATACAAGCGCTGCCCCAGTTAATAATGCAAATGTAAATTCTGTTAAATTGTAAATTCCAACAGAGAAGAAATGATTTAAAAATGGCTTAAAACAATGGGAGGAGATTATAGAATGATGCAAGCAAAACAAACAATCAAGCAGGCATCATTATAATATATAAAGAATAATTATCTTGTACCAAACGACAGCACCGTCTGCGACAGAAATCATCCTCCTCGAGCCAAGCATGTGCTATTTTAGTGTGCTTCTTTCTTTTTTTTCTTGTCAGTTTTGATAAGAGACCAGTGGAATAGATTATGCTCTTCAGGGGTCTCAGGGGGTTGGCTTGGCTCCTGTTAGAATTCATTTAGTCAGATAGCCTCGGTGGATTATCCCTGTTTCAGAGGCCTGCATTTCTGACAGGTCATTATTGTACGCCACACTGGGACCTACTGCGGAGAGCATCACGTAGAGAGCCCCACCACGCATCTGCAGCCCCGCACAGCGGCGCCTATGTACACACACACACTATCAAACACGCCAGACAGGGGGTAAGAGATGCCCGCTCGTCTGATGTGCCGCTGGTTCAGTGGTGGACCTGATAGATCTCCTGCCCCGGCTCTCCGTGACCATTACTGCTGCTTCGTGGACCCAGAGCCAAGGAGAGGGCTCACTCACATGTACACGCTGCGAGCAATGAGCAGCATGCTGGATGGACGGACCCCAAGCCTGCATTTAACTAATAGGAAACCTGTGTCAATATCAAAGGAGGACGGAGGTGGGGGGGGAGGTTGACAAGGACTCTTCTTTCACACATACACTCGGTATATACACTCAGTACCCAGAGTTAGTGAAAGATAAGCAGTTAGATACTAACTATTTTTCCTTTAACAACAGGAAAACACTGTGTTTTTGGTAGGTTGCTGTGTTGGTCAGCGCTGTGCAGCAGGATATCTCACCTTGCTGCAGCTTTGAAGCTAGAACATGAGCTTACTATATATGAAACTCAGACGGACTTCAAGTATAATGTTTTCATTGGAAGTAAAGATTTAAGTTGTCAACTAAAATTTTAATAAACTACATTGATACTGCAGCAGATATTTCCATTTGTCAAAAGACGATAATTGACATATAATTATTGACGTATTTGTGGAAACAGCTTCTAAACTTCAACCCTCTGGGTGAGCATTTCCCTTGGCGGGAGTTAACGGACATTTGAAAGCAGGCGTTGCTGGGAGACGTGTCTAGAGGCACAGTCACACCTGCGCAAATGCAGGAGAGTAAGTCCATCGTCTGCCGAGGCGATATTCACTTGAAAGTTCTCCAAAGTTGAACTCTACTTTGAATGCAAAATGGGAATTTGGTTCACAACCAGAAGCAAATGTTTTTTCGCCCCTTCGCTCGCACAGAATGGGAGCAAACGGAAAGCGAATGTTAATTTTGTGCATGTGTGACCGTGCCTGTGGTGCGCTATTGACTGAAGAACGCCAAAGTGACCAGGCGAGTGACCATCGACTGCCGAAGCAATATTCGTGCTGAATGTGGGCAGTGCCAAGTGGGGTCAACCACACACACATCTTTGCTATCGGTTGAGGCTGTCAAAGTTCACCAAAGTTGAATTCCATGCGATGCAAATTTGCTTTGCCACCGGAAGCAAATGTTTTATTTGCCGCACATCTTCCTAACATACAGCGCCCAAGCGAACTCTGGCGAGTAGAGTGCGAGAAATTGTCCAGATATATTACGTGCAATGTCAATCTCTATTACATAGAAAGAGTGATATTGATTTATGTCAGTTACTGTCAGCATCGATTTTGACCAATGAAAATAGGTTGGAGGTAGAGCAGGTGCACGAAACTTTGCATAAATAGAGCCAGGGCAAGTGTGTCGCTTTGCCTATTCGCTGAAGCATCACTATGCATGCTACTACACTAAATGCAGCTCAGTTACAGCCAATATATTTATTTCCTCTCAGAAGTGGCCATGAAGAAACTGGTTAATGAGGCGAAAAAAGGTCCTCATCTTTCCAAACCATTCTTCAAAAAGTTGAAGTTTGTGACCGTGTATGAGGTAAAATATATCAACAACTTCCGCCATGTTGTTGTCAGTTCTTCACAAGTGGATTATTCCTTAATTAATCATTATGACAGAGATCAAAGGTCAAGCTAAAATCCTCCACAAATGTATTTAGAAGTATGAAATAAAATACTATAATCAGATAAATTAAAGTTTTAAGTTTTTAAGTTAATTCTGATATAATAATATCTTGCCAAATAATAATGTCTGATCAGTTATAAGTCGGGGATCCATTTGGTGCTTAGAAACATTTTTGCCGATAGATTACACACAGGAGCTTCAGTTTGTGATGAAACGGTGCCTCTGAGAAATGGTCGTGTTTACTTTTCAGCATTGCAAAATAAATCGCAATTACACTCGGAGAAGCAGACAAGGAGGGGGCTTACAATTCAGCCAAACACGACTCCGCTTGACCTCTCATGAGCCAAAATGATTGGGGCTTTGACAAAGACCCGACCTAGCTGTCTGACAGTTGACTGGCAGACAGACTTTAGCAGGAGAGGGTGCTTTATCTCCCCAAACCGAGACGGGCTCGAGAACAACAGCAGACGTCTCGTGGCATCCCTGAAGTACCGTGCTACTGGTCCTCCCAATAGAGTGTCTCTCTTTCTCTGTAGCTCCTAATTAATAAAACCGCAGAAGAACCGGGATTTATGCGAGAGCTCAATGGGAGTGCGTACACGTAAGGCCTTTCAATGCGCGCTAGTAGTATTAACAAATGACCTGACTCCCATTAAGGAGCATTAGTAGAGAATTTCCCGAGCTGCACACAGCTAATATTTACAGCTAATTAATGAGTGCTGGCCGACTGTCTATCAAAACCGTGACAATAGAGCAGAATTACAAAGCGCTGCCATGGGAATGAGTGGATATCTAGATAGGATTAATGTAAACAAGAGAGAAATTGTTGATGATGAGGTTCCTGGCTGCCGAGGGACCGTTCCCTGACAGCGTAGTGCAAAGAATTAAGCAGTTAGAAACTACATTGTCCCATTGCAAATTGTGTCACTGAGTACACATCCAGGAAGCGAGGCGCCTGTTGAATGCTGAAATGAGCCCAGACGGACGAGCAGAGAGGCTCACTCTGCAAGGTCACTGTTTCTGAACCTGCCTGGTAATTATTCTTGATACAAGGATTAATATCTAATTCAAGGCGTAGGCCTGGGTGACTCTTTTGTTATTAACTTTGCTACAGTGGGGGAAACCTTTCAGGATTATTTCAATTCGGTGATTACTTTTGGCCTAGCAGCTGATTGCAAACTGTGCTGGTAGGTTTACTCACCACATTGATTTCCTTACCAATATTGAGGGTAGAGCTCCCAAGACATATCACCCTGCTCTCTCTGCTATACTCTCTGTAAATCTTATTAGAGATGGAAGCTGATGGAAGCTTCCCCGCACGATACTGAGAAAGAGCACAAGGTTAAAAGAAGAGACAAGTTCGACGGAGGTTGAAAAGATGTGCTCTTCAACTTACTTATGCCGGAGAAGTATGAGGATCTTTTTCAGGTGATTAGACAGAGACTTTCAACTACCTGACTACAATACAGCAATAATAGATTTTGTGACAATATTATCTGAGCTATATGTTAATTGTTAATTGTTAATTGGCATTTGGTTCCCATCCGTGTGCATTATCCAAATACATAAAATAATACAGTCCTGAAGTCTATCATAATTCCATTATCGGAAAGTATCACTACACTGATAAAAACTCATTTATTATTATTATTTAATATATTATTATTATTTATTATTTATATATAACGTTTTTGTTGTGAAAAGTTCTTTAATTATACAAGTTATCTGTCAATTAACAAAGAAATCTATGTGAAATTACAGAAACAATACTTCTTTTACTGTTAATTGTCACTAATTTGATTACATTTTAGAAATGCATTTACAGTATTAAACTTGAATTTCATCTATTTAAAAGTTGAAGTTAAGATACATTTGCAATAAAATTGTGTACAATTTTTGTAATTTATTGGTATTTTCGTGTATTTTAGAAATACAGAAAAAAATTTCAAATATACAAGTACCATTCTGTAAAATTACTGATTATTTTGCAGTGTATCAACACCTATTTTAATTTAAAAACAAATCACAAAGTTGACTATACAGTTGCCTAAAGACACAAACAGGATACTGTTTGTTTTTTTGAGCAGTTATGTTAACTTTTTCCACATTGTCACTACATATGTCCATCCATACCCACTCTGAATCACATAGGTATGGTCAGTCTCGATCAGTCTAAATATTAATGAATGTACACAGAAGGATTCACAAATGTATTTTGTGAATTATATATAAATGACTCTCTCCACAGAAATATTTTTCTGCAACGTCAGGGGAGTCTCAAAAAAATCCAAACACAAATGCGGAAAGAAATGTTGCCAAAAGAGAGGAAACACTCTGCTTGGGGTGATGTGTGCCAAGGAAAACGGTGGCAAATTTGAACAAGATATACAACGTCTCCATTCAACGGCACTGCTCACCATTTGATTGGTTTAAAACCAATTGTTTGCTATAAAAACCAAACTGAGCAAAGCCTCTACTCTCCCCTATTTGCTTAGATACGTCAAGCTGTGGCCCACAAGAGGCCTGTGTTCCCCAACAGCTTCAGCCTCCAACAAAGAAACACAAAGACCTGGAGAAGATATGGAGCATCCCGCAGTTAAAGACCCAGATATTATTCTCAGGAGTTGGTGGAGAGCAGACAGAGCAGGAAATAGTGCTAAAGAAGAGTGAATATAGGACTTACATTCGTCTGGTGGCCAGAAACACGACTCCAAATGAATGCTTAATCAGAATCAGAATCAAAATTGTGTTTATTGCCAGGTGTAAGAGGTAAACACTAGGAATTTGCTTTGTTTTTTTTGGTGCAAGTAAACAGTATAATAACAAAAGAATAGATAAAAACGTTAGAATAAAGTAAGAATAAAAAAATTGAATTTCTACCAATAAGTTGTCGTGTCTACTCTAAGTAGGCAACTGTTTGCTAACAAATCAGCCATAAAAAAGAAAACTGATGAACTTTTCTGCCCCCTAGTGGCCATTAAATGACGAATGCAGCTTTAATAGTGAGTCCCAGTTACTGAAGAGCAACAGCACCTCTACAAAGGGAGATATGTTTGTGCTCTTTTTTTCATAATTGTAAGCTCCAGCTAGTACTTTAACTACAAACAAGCCAAGGACAGGATGCAAAATGTATATACACACACAATTGCTGAGTCAGGTCCCTGTTGGGTGTTAGCTAATGATACTGGCTCACGGTAGATGGATAGCCAGGCGGTGTCTCACTTAAGAGTCGAAGGCCAGCTTAGCCATATTGCAAGCACAAACAGTGTCGCCATAGCACTGTTTGGCATGCTGCTCGGCCTCTGCGCGTTAGTCACATAGAGTCACCTGGGGAATACTTTCTACCTCTACTGATCACCGGCCTGCACCTCCTGGCCCTGAGAAATCAACAGCTAGGATTTATAGATTTACCTTAGATTGGCTGTCCCGCATTTGTACCCCCATAAATACTTTTACAGCTTTGCTAATGCCACTGTTGGGAATAAACAAGGTTACGGCGGACAAGATGAGGCTGAGATTTAGTTGGCAACTCGGACAGCGCGGGGCAGAGCAATGAGAGAGGAGGTGTAATGTCAGAAAGGGAAGGAAGAAAGTGGCGTTGGGGATGAGCACTTTATAGCAAAGCAGGGTGTACTTTTACATACCGACACAGGCTTTACAAGCCTATGCAATAACTGACAAACATCTTGTGCTCTCACCGTTTCCACTGCATAACTTGTGAAGAGAGTTGCCTCCTCCTCTGTAAAAGCCAGACCATTAAGAGCTCAAGTGGGACGACTAGATCTGTATGTACCGAATAAATTCCATCCATAAGGCTCCTGATGTAAACAAGTCAAATGTGCAATTAAGATTAATAAATCAACCTTCCTGGCTTAAATAAAACTGATGACCTTGGTTGTAATTCTTATAAAAGACATTATGGATTAATTATTCAAGCACATTACTTCACTTCAGTTTTAAATGCTACTCATTCGGACAACTTCATGAAACTTGCAAGGTTTAAAAGCATAAAATATGCATGGTCGAGCCATCACTCTCTCCATAATGAATAAGCATACCTTGGAATTGACACATTTGCTCTCGGAAAGACTTGTAAGACTGACGACCGTACATACACTCTGGAGTTGACCAAGCACTGTGTGTCTTCCCACTATTTGCTCCTTCAAAGTCAGCAAGTTAAGTTGGTCCGGGCAGGAAGAAAATTCCTGTCTCAGCAGGCTGCCAACGCAGCTGCAAAGCACCATGGTACTTTTATGCTCTAATATTACAATTGAGGAACACAAAGGGATTTCTTGGGAAATGTTTAGGTCCGTCATTGATTCTGTGTCTGTCACCTCATTGATGTCTGCGTGTGGCTGGAAGGCCCAGAGGGTCAAGGGGATTTAAAGCATTTCAATAAAATGCACTTTAATTACTTCTCAGTCCACAGCGTACAGAATGTGACATAATGACATAATCTATCTGCCTAGGGGTGTATTTTTATTCTCACGTCATCTGACTGTGCTGATCCAGTCGGATTCTAAGTAATAATTTGAGTTCAAGTCATCCCTGCCATAACAAACTACAATTACCGCCTTGCGGTTGTATGCCTGAGCCAACCACAGCTGCAGTTCACATCCATCAATTTATCCAATTAGACATTTCTTTGAAGTTATAATAATATATAATTATAATATATAATAAGTCATAATTAGCATATGAATTCTTGAGTAAGCCAAAAAACATGTTTTGTGAGGTCACAGTGACCTTTGAAGACCAAATGACGACCAAATGACGACCAAATTCTAGTAGTTCATCCTTGATTCCAAGTTTATGCCATCCATCCATCAATTTTCTTCCGGGTCGCAGGGTCAGCAGGCTTAGCAGGGAATTCCAGACATCCCTCTCCCCAGCAACGTCTTCCAGCTCCCCCTGGGGGACCCGAGGCGTTCCCAGGCCAGACGAGATATATAATCTCTCCAGCGTTTTCTGGGTCTACCGCGGGGCCTCTTACCAGTTGGCCGTGCCCGGAAAAACATCCATAGGGAGGCGTCCAGGAGGCATCCTGATCAGATGCCCGAACCACCTCAGTTGGCCCCTTTCGACGTGAAGGAGCAGCGGCTCTACTCCGAGCTCCCTCCGGATGTCTGAGCTCCTCACCCCATCTCTAAGACTGAGCCCAGCCACCCTACGAAGGAAACTCATTTCGACCGCTTGTATCTGCGATCTCATTCGGTCATTCTACCCAATGCTCATGACCATAGGTGAGGGGCAGTGACTCACTCCCAACCTGGAGGGCGCAGTCCACCATTTTCTGGCAATACAATTCCCTCCAGGTGTTCTCGAGAAATCACGAGAATGGGACGGACATGAGGTCGCAGTGACCTTTGACCACTAAAATCGAATCAGTTCATCCTTTAATCCAAGTGGATGTTTGATGTTTTTTTCACATTCACAAAAATGGTCCGTACTTCCGGACAGTCGGACAACTCAGTAACGTAATGCCTCCAGCCGAGGCTGTCGCCAGCACGGAGGCTCAATAAAAAAGTAGGAGTTATTCTGAACAAGGAAGCAGCAGCAGTTATCTAAATTACCTGGAATCCTTAAACACAAACTCTTTCCAAACTGTGAATACTCACTGCAGGTTGGAAGTGTTCATTTATTTACTGTACACACCAGTGGGGGGGGGGGTACATGAAGAGAGCAGCGATGGGTGTCGGAGAAGAGGCAGATGGCAGATTGAGGGTTATCACATCCTGTGCTTAGAAAAGGAGGATGCAAAGAAGAGATGACATATGCACCATCAAACAAGGAGACAAGGTGGGAGGCTTAAAGCAATACGGAACTTTACACCTTGAATTTGTTACTTCCTGCTGCAGGTGATAGTTTTGTCTGTGCCTTACCATCAGCTCCAAGAAATGCCTTCAACAACTGCTCATCATCTGCATCCCCTGCTGTTCTTTTACCTTCTGTTTTTATTGTTGCAGACTTTATAACAAGGTAGCATGGAGATGTAAATTTCACTAGACTGTAGCAAAGTAAACCAAGTTGGGAAGTTGCACAGATACCTTTGTGAGTCACTACCTAAATATAGTGGAAAGTGGACACGGTGAGGTATTTTAGTGTAAATTTGTCAGTGCAAAAGAAAGCTTAATATTAGCCCAAAATGTACAAGCTGAATTAGATACTGATGAATTTGGGAGCAGTTGGAAGAGAAAGAAATGTTGCCAAAAGAGAGGAAACGCTCTGCTTGGGGTGATGAGTGCCAAGGAAAATGATGCCAAATTTGAACAAGATATACAACATCTCCATTCAACTGCACTGCTCACCATTTGATTGGTTAAAACCAATTGTTTGCTATGAAACAAAACTGAGCAAAGCCTCGACTCTCCCCTATTTGCTTAGATATGTATGCAAATCAAGCTGTGGCCCACAAGAGGCCTGTGCTCCCCAACAGCTCCAGCCTATCACTCCCTGCAAGTGAACTCTGCGCACTGCATTAATCACTAGCATTAATTCAGCCAGGGCAGCAGGTAACCCCTGTACTGGTAACATAGATTCAGTGTCAGTTTTACTGTCATCTGACAGCGAGGTTTCCAGTAACAATATGCTGACAGCCAGAGAGAAGGTGTGTATTATTTTTGTACCAAATGCTTTCAAAGATGTTTCCATTAAAGTGTCAGCACAGATTACGCAACCTCAGTGTTTTAGTTTTCCATCTTGCTGCGACTGTTATCAGGCCATTAAGTAGGCGTTATCGGTCGCTATAAGCACCATAGATGTGGGTCAATAGGGGCCTACTGGGCCTACTACGCCTGCTACGTTGTTAAAGTGAAAGCTAAACTTAAAAGCAACACATTCTAACACGTTGTAAAACTGAATGAAACGTTACATTTTGAACACAAACAAAAATGCTTCCTTAGGTTTAGGCAACAAAACTACAGCATCTTTAGGTTTAGGCAACAAACTTCAACTTCTTTAGGCTTAGGCAACAAACTTCAACTTCTTCAGGTTTAGGCAACAAAACTACAACTTCTTTAGGTTTAGGCAACAAAACTACAGCATCTTTAGGTTTAGGCAACAAACTTCAACTTCTTTAGGCTTAGGCAACAAACTTCAACTTCTTTAGGTGTAGGCAACAAACTTCAACTTCTTTAGGCTTAGGCAACAAAACACTTAGTTAGGTTTAGGTAACAAAACTACAACTTTAGATTTAGGAAACAAAACCACAACCCTTTAATGTTTAGGGAAAAAAGTTTTGGCTTAAAATAACTACATTTCAAAAGTGAAAGCGAAACTTAATGCTTGTGAACACAAAGACAACTACATGCATGGGATGCTAACTCCGGTCTCCTGAGTGAAAGCTCTGCATTTTGTGCCCCATCCATCGCCCCCGACCTTCACCAAATAGGTTTCACGCTGTCTACACTGCAGCGCCTGACTTCCTCTTCTGCTCCTGTCATAACTACTACGGTCACTAGAGGTCACTGATGTCTTCTTTTATGCACTGTTTTAGTAATCTACCGTTTGAATAGATGATAAAACCTAATATTGGGTGTAGTAGGCCTCTATTGATCCACATCTATGGTGCTAATAGCGACCGATAACGTCTATTTAGTAGCCTGACAACAGTCTAATCGGCTGCTTTAATAGAGGGTCAGAAGTAGGGGTTTAGGGTTATTATCGAGACTAACTCAATGTTTGTTTTGGTTTGTTTGTTATTTTAGGTATTTCATTCATAATGGTTCAATCCCAGTGGTGGCTACACCTTACTTGTTTGCTCATAACTTCTAATAATAATTTGTGGCCAAATATACAGTAATACAGTGCAGAATATAGCTCAGTGAGAAATAATCACCATTTGCTGTGTAACAGGTTAGTATGTGCTTGATGTTTCAGTAGTGGGAAATGCAGGATGCGTTCTACAATAGAAAACCTGTGATGTCAGTTTTAATGGCCTTCTTTAAATTCAAATTGATTAATATCTGACAAATAAAGCCCATTATGTTAAAACAGGGATTTAAAAAAAATCATATCCATTAGTGGCTTGTATGTGTTGTTGACTCAAACATCAAGTAACAGAAAATCACTCCTTTGCTTAATAAAATCCTCTAGCGGAGCCAAATTTATGAGCCAAATTACTAACTAATTTGTGCAGAAAGCATATTTGATGAACAATATAAATATTTCGGAGGTAAATTACACCTCGATGAGTCTTTAAAAACACAGAGTTCACATGTCATCTATTAAAAACAAACACAAGCACAAATGTTGATGAAGCTGAAATTTGATCATCCTTATAAATGCTGTAGAAAAAACAATTTCACACTAATTTAATTTCAGCTAGCAGAAACATTGTGGCATTTAAAAGCTTTGCGGGACACAATATTAGTAGAACAACATTTAATAAAATGCTAATATTATGCACGTAGACCTTTATCAAAGAAGCAGATGTTTTCTTATGCAGTTAATCTTTTGTACTGATGATTTTCATGTATGTGTCTGTTAAGGGGGGGGATTAGTTCTCCCAGCAGAATCCTTATTTGAGAGCTTCCTCAAAGAGCACAACCTTTTCCGCCAAATCTAACTGTATAATCAATTGCTATAAATGCTCAATTTCCTGATGTGAAGTGTCTGTGATTGAACCGTGGGTCCCTGATGTGACAAACCAATGCTTTGCCAACACGGCTAAACCCAAAGCAGCACAGCAAACATGCTCATAGACTAGCAACTGTGTGCAGTGGCATGGGGGAATGGACTGACTGACAGAGTGATGTATACTGGCTCATGAGCGCATTAGTATTCAGTTTCAGTAAAAACAGAAGCTGGCGTTATACGAGGCCCAACAAAACCGTTACAATAGAGCACAGAAGCCCACAGGTAGATTCAGACATCAATGTCGTCATCGGAGGTGTCTGGAGATTCCTTATGGCCTGGGGCATGTTTATGTTATCTGGAGTGTTCCTGGCATTTTCTTTACATGCGTAGAAAAGATTATGAGTAAACATTGCGCTCAATTTGTACAAATAATATGCAGTAAAAAAAAGTAGAAATGACCAGCGAAATAGGCCACATGTGCTTCATGTCCAACACATACCCACACTGTTAAGAACTGGCAGCAGGGTTGCCTTTGTTACTGTAAAATTAACATTATTATACTGTCGCTGAAATTTACAGCTTTGTACTGTTAATGAAAAATACATTTTGAACTGTTTTTTGTTTTTTTTATTAATTTCAAAGTATTTTACAGTTAATTTACTGTTTAAATATACATTATATAGCTGTTTTTCACCTTTCTTTTATCTTACTGATTTGTTTTAATGCACTATTTAGGTTGTATTTTTTACATACATTTTAATAAACATAATTTTTTGCCTAGATGAATAGACTTAGCAGGTTACAGACATAGGAATAGTCACACTAAATACAATTAAAGGCACTTGTTAGGAAAAAGCCTATAATACACTTGTTGACACTTTTCCCAAAATGTCTGTCTCTAGCTGGCTACAAGCACAGAATGCAAACCATAACAACATGTGAGTGAAGAACAATAAAGCTAATTCATTGATTTTACAATCATGTACAATGTACCAGCCTCACATGTGCAGATCAGGTCCCAGAAGTCAAGAAATACTGCATGAAACTGTTACTGATGATACTTTAGACAGTTGATCAGCAGTAAAGTGATGTTTTTTAAGAATGCATTATAGTTCAGTTAAATTTTATTTAACAGGTTTTCTTTTGTATTAACAGTAAAGCACTGTTTTTAGCAATAACAGGTTGATACTGTTGAAATCCTGCTGTAAATTAACAGCAATTGTTTACAGTGCAGCAATCCGTGGGCTCCGTCCAGCAAACAGACCGCACACCTGGTTGAACCCAGAATAAGAAACACATTATCATGATATTACTTCTGGGTATAGCTGCAGTATTAAACAGAGACGGGGCCTGTGCAGAGGGAAAGGCAGAGCATACATCTTTATCTGCGTCCACTTACAAAAGGTTATCTTTCATATTGCTCAAATGTTACCTGATAAATGTCCTGGTAACTCTCAATATTTCCACTGCGGGTGGCACATTTGTCATCGTTGAGATGGCGGGCAGAGTAGGGCACAGATGGGAACTCCTCCCTCGCGCTGGCGTTGACGTACGAGCCTCGGGTCGGACCAGACGAGCACATGTGATTGATAACTCTGCCTGGATCTTAACCAGAGAGAGGCTGGGACTTAATGAACTACAACAGAGTTTTACAGAAAAGTTACACAGACGTGAAATCAGGAGGAATGCAATGGGTTTGCCGTTTCACATTCAACACACTCTGGGAAAAGTCCGTAAAAATACAGGCCAATGTACCGTGTTAAGATGAAGGAATTTTCTGTATCGGTTTTTAACATTGATTTAACCTACTTAAAGCTGCAGTAGGCAGTATATTTTTGGCATCATTGGGCAAAAATTCCATAATAACCTTTCAGCATATTGTAATTCAAGTGTTCTGAGAGATAACTAGACTTCTGCACCTCCTCATGGCTCTGTTTTCAGGCTTTAAAAGATCTAGCCCGTGACGGAAGACTTTGACCAATCACAGGTCATTTCAGAGAGAGAGCGTTCCTATTGGCTGTGCTCCGGTCATGTGACCGGTACTTGGCGTCTCTTCAAGAGATCTCAACATGGCTGCCGGGTCACAAACTTTCTCATTTTACAGCTAAACCGTGCACTACAAGATGATTCTGAAAACATTTGAGGATAGAAATAGCCATTAACGTAACATAATATTGATTCATATTTGATCAGCGCTGCCTAGTTTGACCGTTTGGTCGGAGTTCGCGAGTGATTGACAGCCGGCTCTCATAGATGGCAGCTGGACAGCAGAACCTAAGATCAGCTCTGACTGCTTGTTTTCCTCCGGTCAGTGAAATCTTGCAGATGCCATTAGGAGCACCGGAGGACACAGAGGCACATGATTTTTTTCAGGTTACCTGTTTCATGTACTACTGTCACGATATATAGCAATATTTGCTCCAATCTCGCCTTCTTCAGCTTTAAAGGAAACAAAAAGCCATTGAATGCACTTTTATGAATTTCTGTTTTCAAGAGGCGGAAAAAAAATTACTGAAGGAGAAAAAATAAACATGTTCAATTGTATATATTGTGGTGGATTTATTTGATCATGTAGCTGTCGCCTAATAGCTGTTTAAATAGTTATTTTATCACATTAGAACATTACAATGGTCTGGTGATTATTGTATTTTAGAATTGTTTTAGAGTGGAAGAAAATAATGTATATTTACTAGAAAATGTAGGCTACTAGTGACTATAGAATTTTACATTTCAGCTTTGATGAAACTGTCCATAGAAATGCAGTACAAATTTAATTATTAGAATTTTCTGTGGAAATGCTACTGTACTGGGGATATGCTGTAATTTTACAGAAAATTTCTGATGTGGGATTGACGGAAGTGTCCGTGAATGGTACAGAGGACATCCTGTAAATCAACAGAAATTTCCGTTTTCGGGTTGAAGGAAATGTCTGTAAACTTAACAGAAAACGTACTGGTAATTTTCTGCCAGGATATTATCTGTTTTTCTACACATTTTTTTCTTAAAGTGCATGATCTGACATTTCTCACAAACAGACCGCCTGTTTCTGGAAACCATTACAGTAAATCAACGGATTCAAGTTGCATCTAAATGTTTTTTTTGTCTATTATAAGATACACACAATATGCTTTTGGCTCTTATATTGCAATTAAAAGAAGCACACATAATTGTTTAATTATGGTAATTACCCCTCTGGAGGATATCACAATCACACCCCATTACCCCGATTATAGTCCTGTTACATCAACTAGCAGCTACATAGTCACTGTGCCCTCACATAAAGGGTGAATGTGATGAAACATGGCTACAGTATGTGATAACTAACGCGGGGGGTATTCGTCGTCACAGATTACACTTTCTTGAATCACGATCGGTAGGTGATAGCAGTGTGTGCAAATGGACTGTTTTAACCAAGTACACAATTGGTGGTTAAATTAAATTGATTACATGGAGTTTTTTACAGTGCAATATGCCTTCTTCAAAAGGAGACCAACTTTCTTTTAAACAGTTCCCTCCCTACTGTCAGATCTGAACAGGGACATGTGTAACAACAAAGGCGACATGACAAGAGCTGTGATGATATTCCTGGTTAGCCACAGAGCTCTGCGTGCCTTCTGGCTTGTCAGTTAATTAAAATAGCCTTTGGTATCATAGCTGCGTTCTGAATTATGTTCAGGGCAGTAATATCATTCACATATTCTGAAGGGATTCAGCAGTTGGTGTGATTTTGGAGCCACGGGATCCCTGAGATGAAACATAACTAAAATCTGGATGGGGATTTGGTCAAACTGGGGAAAAAGATATGAGGTTCAGAGATTAATCACTTATTCATTAGGCATCACATTTGTGAAATTTGGAGCTTTATATTGTTTTTGAAAGTAAACTAAAGAGCGTTTGTTGTATCAAAGTCTTCTTCTTAAGTATACCACTAAGACCCTAAACCTGAGTACTCGCACTACTTTAAAGGTACAGTGTGTAGGAATTCGCGGCATCTAGTGGTGTGCAACCAACTGAGCACACCTCGCTCAGAGGCCATCCTTACCATAATAACTCTACGTTAGGAGCAACGGAAGTCAGACGGCGGCTGGCGGTACCACAGTTTTGCACTCTGCGGCTCACGTTACCGCAGTTTCACAAGCATGTCGGAGAACTAGTGACCTTCAGGTAACGTAAAAAACATGAAAGGCTCTCTCTAGAGCCAGTGTTTGGTTTGTCCGTTGTGGGCTGCTGTAGAAACATGGCGGACTCCATGAAGAGGACCCGCTCCCTATGTAGATATGAAGGACTCATTCTAAGATAGCAAAAACACAACGATTCTTAGTTTCAGGTGATTATACACTAATGAAAACATAGTTATGAATATTATATTCCATTCCTGCTGATAGATCCCCCGAAATATTACACACTGGCCCTTTAAATGCAACAATATTCCATTGTAAGTTTTTCATTTTCATTTTACTAATCAGTTTTAAATGTTTTTTTTCCTAATCTAGAACAGCATTAGCAACCAAGTGCCATGGTCGTACCCACACGACTGGACCAGCAAACAATAAAGTGAACCAGGAAAATAAAATCTGAGACATAAATGCCAATGTGACCCATCACATGAGCATTTAGAGTAGCTAAATTATATATAATAAATATATACATATATAGAGAGAGATCGATGCCATACTTTGATAAAACATTTATATTGTTTATTTTTGGAGTTTGAGAACATCCACAAGGTAAGAATGTTCTTGCACTGGCTGCCGTCTGTGTTCCTGTTTGGAAAAAGCATATACATCTCTATAAGGTGTACTAGCAAGCTCCATCCATCCTATTTTAGAAAAAAAACGCACACCTGCATAGAGTTTCTCTGATGCTCACATTTCTGTTACTTTGGACCTGACGCATGATAAAAATGCTGGGCTGCTTTTATGTCTGTCGTCAAACCACCAAAGCGGTGTAAAACTGAATCAAACCAGACCGCGCTTGGCCAGCCGCGGACCGCAGCAATTTAATGTTTTCCCTCTTTAGATGTCTTAAGATCACACATCACAAACTTTAATTTAGCTGTGATTGACATGCACCCAGTTCACTCCCAGTATTGCTTACACCAAAAGAGGCCCAAAAACCAATTTGATTTCCAAATCTTCAGTTATGATGGCTGTCGAGGGGAGAAGTTCACCCTCCCAAGGTTTACTCTCTATAATCACACAGATGGGGCCAGCCAGGGATTGTAAAGGTAAGCTAACCCGGTCTCTGCAATTTCCCACAGACTGCAGTCTGTTTGGTTTGTTTGCCGTCTCCTCAGGACTGTGGTTTTTCCACTGTGTTGACAGCCCACCATCTGCTGCAGAGCCAATCTAGATCTCATATACCTTCCCCAGTCTGTGTTTGCTCAGCGCTGTCAGGACTTTCAGTTCGGGACTAAAGATAAGCAGTTATGATAGTTTGACTGAAGTGTGCCCACAAATGGTGACATATGTTTGATGATTGGAAGAAAATATGACAAAAGTTATCTTAATAAAATAGTTTTTATTTAGTAATAAATGAAGAAGACGACATCTGACGACCATCACCTGAAATTCAGTCAAACAAGGTAGAGAGAAGTGTAAAGAGAGGTTTGAGGGACTTTAAAATAGCACAGGTTTACAGAGTCTATGTTAAACACGCATATTGTAAGAGACAATAAGCTACAGAAACAAAGCATGGTGCGCAGTCCTTTTAAATTTAGACTACAATACATGTTGTTTCAAGTTCCCATTGTGCCACAAAAACTATAAAATAAACTGCCCCCGTTTTCTTTTTTTTCCAAAGGATATGCCAGAATAAGGATACAAATGGTTCTGCTGGGCCACAATATCAAGCCTTGGCATCTTGAGTAAATAAGGTGTAAACACAAATGTAAAAAGAAAACACCATTAAAGGAATAATAAGGCTTGCTCTCTATATATATATATATATATATATACAGAACAGATGACATAAAGAGAAATCTGTTTTTATTTCAATATTTTCTCTTCTTTAGTGTCTCACTCACCTGCTGGGTTCATCGTTGCTTCGGTCCTCTCTTGGTAACCGTGTTGTCTTCTTTTGGTCTGGCAGATCTGGCAAATTGCTGTGAATGTATAGTTAAGGTCTGTAGGCAGCGAATGTTTTTATTAAAACGGCAAAAGGTTTACTCTCACTTGATTAAGCATCTTCTTTTTCAGGCAAGGACTTTGAGCGTCTTTTAAAGAAGCAGTAGGTAGAAATGGAGCAAATATGATTTAAAAAAAGTTATTTTTATAAAACAGTCACTATATCCTGACAGAAGTGCATGAGACAGGTAATGTGACAAAAAAATCATGTGCCTCTGTGTCCTCCGGTGCTCCTAATGGCATCTGCAAGATTTCGCAGACCGGAGGAAAACAACCAATCGGAGCCGAGCTGGAGCCTTGCCGTCTCTGAGCAGCTGTCAATCACTCGCAAACTCCGATCAAACGGTCAAACTAGGCAGCGCTGATCAAATATGAATCAATATTCTGCTACTGTAATGCCTATGCGAGAAATAGGCATTACAGTAACAGAATATTGATTCATATTTGATCAGCGCTGCCTAGTTTGACCGGAGTTCAAAACACAGCTGCCTCCGTTGAATGAACAGCCAATAGGAACGCTCTCTCTCAGAAATGACCTGTGATTTGTCAAAGTCTTCCGTCACGGACTAGATTTTCTAAAGCCTGAAAACAGAGCCATGAGGAGGTGCAGAAGTCTAGTTTTCTCTCAGAACACTTGAATTACAATATGCTGAAAGGTTATTATGGAATTTTCGCCCAATGATGCCAAAAACATTCTGCCTACTGCCGCTTTAAGTAGTACACAGGCAACAAATCTGGTCCCATTAGTAATCTCTACTACTACAAATGTATACCTATCTTCCTACAAATGTAATACAGTAATAGTACCACAGAAAATATACACCAAAACCACAACCTCACTGAAAAGCCAATTTCAGCTTAAGGCACAGGTTCACAGACGGATATTTGACGTCATACTCATATACGATGGTGTTGTACTCCCAGAGTTGTATGCAGCAGCTTTAAGCCACAGGGGCCATCTTCTTTGTGACACTTGCCAACTTATATGAATTTAATTTGGGAAAAGGTCGCAGCTGTTTGCTCATAAATGCCACAAGACCACTTGCTAAAAATGGACTTTTTAAGAGCTCGGGTCTGAGTTTGGCTCACATACTCAGTGACGGCTACTGTCATTCACACAGATTGATCCATTTCACCCATGTGACGGGTTGAGTAAAGGGGGAGGAGCCAGATGTGTGAAAGGCTGCCGCTGTAGTGCAGTCTCTTAATAAAGCTTACATTCCGTGCAGGTTTTTTCTTCCAGCTCACTAATTTTAGTAGCAGGCTGTTTGAGGATTCTCTGGCAAGTGTCATACTGCGGTCTCTAGCTAGCACTGAAAAAATCATTATAGGGACTCTAAACTGGGACCGGCTGTCCTCTGCCTATGACTGCTTAAAAAGACATCTGTACCAAAATGAACCTTACTCGACTTTTTGATGCTCCAAATAGAACCAACCCCTAGAAACAATCCGAGTCCACCGTATAACACATTTTGAGATCTGTTTGCTCTACCTTTTAAGCACACTTGCGGTGGTGTATTTTCAGACTTTTTTTTACTGCAACACCAGCAAACAAACACATAAAATATATATAAATCAAATTCAAAAGGGAAAAAAGGAGCTCATCCTGTCTAGCTGCTGCATGTCACCATCCATTTAAAGTTATAATCCTTAAGATCTTCATGAAATGCAACAGCCATTTAATGTATTTGCATTCAGTAATTACTTCTCTGGATAGTAGTTTTTTATTGGTAGTAGCAGTCTGCTAACCTGACCCGCGAAATGGTTCGTTACACAGACCCAACTGAGAAGCAGCCATTGGAAACTGTTTGGAAAAGGGCAGGCACTTTCAAAACAAACTTGGCAGGAGATTGGATTAACCATCCGTCAATCAAACTCTTGCCGGAGCCAGTCGGGAGAAGAGCGAACACATCTTTTCCATCGAGAAAAGCCTTCAGTGTCGTTCTTTGCTCTTCTTTCAATGAAGAACTACTCCAGTTGTGATATAACTGATGCTATTGCAGCTACGCTAACCTCTTCAGGAGCCGCCATTGTCGTTTAGAACGAACAGTCGCCTCTCCGTGTCGCCTCACACACACACCTAAGCAACGCCCGTAGCTACCAGTAGCTCCTCACAGGACGCTGATTAGTCCGCGCTCTGTCTTCCAACTCCTCCAAATAACCGAACCCTAGCAACTAAGCCTGGATTTCCACTCCTTATAAAATCTTGTCCTTGTTTCATCTTGTGAGAGAAGGAAAAAAAGGATACGACGACGAGGGGTTTGTCATAGAGAACGTAGCCGTTGGTCTCCCGCAGGGCTTTCTCTGCACTCTGCTCAGCGGGGAGGCCTACGAAGGCCTGGCCTTTCATCCGCCCCTCCTTCATTAACACAATGTCAAACCTGAGGGGGAAAAAAAAAACAAAGCACGGACACATCATTATCACTCCAGACTGGTGTTACAAGAGGAAAATGTTATGTGCTTCTGTAACCATATAAAACAGCGGTTGTCAATCATGTCTCACATGAGACCTTGCAGGTTTTATATTCCAACCAATTGATTTTACTGATGTGCAACTTAAGTCAAAGAGAATCACCAATGGTTCAGTGCAGAGCGTGCAGTCTGGTACAACCTCTGAACACTATATTAAAGCTAGGCTGGTAATGTATTTTAGAAACATTTTGTTATATTTGTTGAAAGTTTCTTTACATCCTGACAGCAATTAATAAATCAAATGCTCTGACAAAAAAATAAGAAATCTGGTATCTGGTGGCTGTCGCAGGACTGTAATCAATTTGTGCAATTCTTTAATTCGGCCCAAATAAAATGATTGGATTGGCTACCTACATACCTGCCTGCACTCTGCCCATGCACTCATTGCACGACACCGGAGTCTTCTACAAGCCGCTAGTTTGACAGCTGTGAGGACCAACAATAGCCATGTTTGTTGTTTACGTTCATTACGATAATTTTGGGGGATTATTTTTTGACAGAGGCCCGAAGGGACGGGCTGTCAGTGTATAGAGTTGTGCAGGGATGACGTATTTTTGTAGGCCAACCCGAAAGTTAGAATCACACGGGTTCCCTCGACAAAAAGGGTTTGGGATTATTGCAGAAAATAAGCTCTGTGGCAAACAAACATTTATGATACTTACATGTTTTGTTCCGTGAGATAATCTCCACAAATGAACACCCCTTTTATAATTTTTGAAGCGTATAGGCAATTTCCAGAAGTAAAAAGCTAACGTTAGGCTATAAATGAACTACACCACGGTCGTATGACTTCACGTCACCACCACTAGCCTAAAGACACACTAGTGTTCGGCATGATGATGTTTAGTAGTCTCACGTAGCCACTTAGCAACTGCCTTTTTGAAGACACGTAAAAGCTTCAAAATTCACGAGTGGGGTATTTATTGATGTATCTTATGTTGTAGAACAAAACATTAAAATCTCTTAAGCTTGTGTTAACCACAGACTTTATTTCAGGCGTCTAACTAAAAATCCATTAAAAAAAACAAAAACATTGACTTCCCGACGGGGAAACCAGAGGTGCTAAAATGCTAACTCATTTCTGGGATTAGGACTCATTCCTGTAGCACTCTACTGCCGAATTGGCAGATTTATACTACTTTCATTTTGAAATAGTTTGCAACACTGAGCTGGGTGTTTCAGTTGGATAATAATTTAAAACGCTGTTTTTGTGTGAAAACGATTTGGGTCCACATCTCTGCTCACAGTGAAACACCTGAACAATAGTACGTAGAGACGGGTTACCAGAGGACAAACTGTCTGTCTGGCTGAGTTGCATCTTCCCGTTTATCACCTACATCTGTGTTCAGAGTCTGGCCCTCTACTCAACATAAGCTCGGTCTGATGACTCAAGTGGAATATTCATTTGAAGTACTGCTGATGCGCAAACATAAAATGTCCCTCATGATCTCTATGTCAGGTTAGATACTTATTAATAACACATCACACCGTCAGCATGAATTACTAAAAACTCTCAAAGGAAAGTGACAAATTGCTGGAGTCAAAAATAGCTCATGAAGATGGGATGGGGGTGAAGTGACACGCAATGCCATGTCGATAAGAAATGAAGAAAAGAAATAAAGTCGAGATCATCGGGATCGCTGGTTACATACATGTTTCTCTCGGCTTCTGACGAAGGGTTGACGTATCTCCCATAGATGTACTTCAGGTCCTGGAAGACAGATGATGAATATCAGGAAAAGTAGTCAATATATGAATCTATTATCTGTTAACACCTCACTACAAAATGTAACTTTGACATTTAATAACACAGAACGACATATGACGGCATGTAATGGTCTTCAAGAATAAATGAAAACTCCAGAATAAGCATCATATCCACGAAACCAAAGTGGGTCAAGTGCTATAAATGTACCTACTTTCTCTTCCACTTGCTTTGCAATGTTCTTCACGTACAGTCTGCAGGTTGGCTCGCCCGGTTCATAGTTTTTAAACACAGACATCCTTTTTATCTCTGTTTTAAAAGACAGAAGAAAAGAAATATATACTTGATGCAAGGTGCATTTCAGAAACAGGTACAAAGAATTCATCACAGAGCTGCCCGTACATACATAAAAGGTAAATTCTAAGTCATTGCAACTCAATACCATCCACTCAATGATTTATTTACGGCAGAGTGGACTGGAGAAGTAGGCTAAGAGACGCGCCGAGACATTAAAGCAATGATTACGTGTTTGATCCCAGCACCTAGCAGCCAGTCCATTTTAGATAGGACTTGGACGTATCTCTGTATTTGAATGGAAAACGTGCCTGAACATAGTGAGTCAGTTGAAGGAAGAACAAGGAATTACACTTAAAAGTACTCTGGCTCAAAAAGTACACATAGTAAGAAGTAAAGATCAGGGATCCATATCATATTCAATCCCCCCTATGAGCATTTTTACATTTTAATATCGCAGCCGATTATATTCATTTAATTGTGGGAATCCAAAATCGTGATCACGATTAATATTCGACTAATTGTGCAGCCCTATGTTATTGTATAATATTATTTTGTTCTTAGATTTACATTACACAAATAAGTTAAAAAAAAAAATACAACTATCTTCAAATGCAGATTTTGTTTTCACAAAAATGGAGCTGCAAATGTCATTTTAGTTACCCATTAATACTTTTCTAACATAGTGGAAATACAAATGTTAATGGATGTATAAATATTGATATCAATTGTACTTCTTTTCACTCTCTGTTTGAAACGCTGTTTGATTGGTCAGCTGGCCCACTCTGTTGTGATTGGTCAACCGAACCAAACTCTTCAGACTCTGCTCCAGCTCCGCTTTAACTAGCTTTGTTTGAGGGCCAAACTAGCCGCTAGGCAGGTATTATGCAAATGTGTTACTTGGTGACATCACCACGTTACGGAAGAAAAGGCGGGACTTCTATCAAGGTGTTTCAGGCAGTTCAGGAGCAGTGTTCCTGTGGGGCAGAGTAACTCCTTTTGGAGTGGACTTTGTAACTTTGCAGACCTTTTACATGCACAAAAACTATATAACACACTAAAGGAAAGGGAAATAACACGAACGCATAACAGGTCCTCTTGAAGATGGTATTGCGAGCTTGTTAGCAAACAGTTTGGCCTATTTGGACATTCAGAAGATGTGAAACAACATTTACATTCATGTTGAGCCGTGTTTCTGGTCACCTTACGAAGGTCGGTCAGACCTTGTTTCGGTCTTCATTAACTGCTTAAGAATATATCCTATTTATTTCTAACTATAGCTATTTAGCTGCTAAATGTTCCACTATGTTTACCAGCTAGTCGGCAACTTTGCAAGCAACCCATTTAGCGCCAAACCACAAACAGTTTATTCAAGCCTTTTTGCTAAAAACATCTGCTTGAGTCTGGAAATGGCACTGATTATAGTGGTGAGACTGACTGGTGAAAACAGTAAAACCAAAACAATGAGCTGAAAAAGGCTAAAATGCTTTGTAAGGCTGAGGGGAACTAAAGAGTGGGACAATATTTCTCTGTGGTTTGTCACTACGAGCGACCCCTTCCATATTACACAGTAATTTGATCCATTGTTAATATAAAAATATTGATTAGAGCAGTTTAAACTGGTGAATTAAAGTGCAGCATGGTTTTATTCAGTTAAAGTGCCACTCTATTGGCACTCCTTTGCTTTAAGAACTGTAAGAAGAGAAAACTCTAAGAAAAAAATTGACTGACAATCTCAATTAAATATTGACCAACAATCTCAGTAATGTTGGTTGGAGGTTGACATTATTTGGCCTGGATATAAAGGTAACAGATTCAGATGACACTATATCAATAGAAATGATCAATGTTAGGATTACATTACGCCACTGGGCACGGTCCAAATATAACAAGACACTGAAGACAGGCAGCAGCTAATTACCTACAGCAGAATGTGCCATTCCAGAAAGCCAAACAGCTATTTTACATCTCTCCACGGTCCTTATCATCCTGGGGTGATTTTAATCTTAGAAAGGTAATGCTGATGTTTAACTTTTTTAGCACAAGCTCCTCTTCCTCTGAGGGATCTATCAGTTTCTTTTGTCAACTTGGATTCTCTGCAGTTGGCGCTTTTCTTTTTTGTTCAGCCGCGACGGCTCTCACTGCTCACACTAACTGCCAAATTTCTCTAACATGCATTTCAAACAAACCGCTGTTGCTGCTTCTATTCTCGTTACATCGCGTCTACACAGGACAGGATGTGTGAGAAAGACGAAGAATGTCATTAATGAAAAATGTGAAAGTCTTTTCTTTTTTTCTAGTTGGTATGGTCACCGTTCTACAGGATCAACCTGCAATACAAACATTATTATTAACACTTCTCCTACCTGAAACATTTAGTCCTTCCTGTTATTCAATGATTTGTTCTCCGTTTTGAAAACTAAAGTCTAAGGTCTGGTTTATTGATTTCACTGTCTGCGTATTTGTAATCCGTATGTTATGCACAGAAACCTTGCACATTGAGTCCAATGTGTTTTTATCATTTTATTCATTACCTTAAATTCGCAATACAAGACAAAACTAAATGAATCACATGGGTGCAATGGATAGCGCTAGTCCCAAACGGGGCTAATGAATGAACGACATTCGCAAGAAGTTATTGTTTAGCTTTCAAGAGCTCAATCACTACTGTCTACTCTTTCCTACATCCTTTGTTTTGCCCACGATTTCCGAGCTGTTCTGCAATCACCTGTCACAAACTATCTTTAAATTCCACATCTCTGTGTTCCTTTATTTCTTTATCGTAAGGTGCTTTGTGCTGGGAGATGAAGTAAATGTTTATCAGATGCCATTTTGGATGACGATGTTTGCACGTCCGATGTCTCTGAGTGGTCAAACAAGCCTCTTTTGCCTTTTGACGGATGCGGAAAAAAAAGCAGAAAATCAAATCTGTTCCGAAAACTTTAATGACGGACGAAAGTTTCGGAGTCGTCGTGTGAACGTGACTGACGCAACGTGAGGTTGAATTTATTTTTAAACATGCGAAATGTCGGACGAAAAATGAAGACTAGTTCTGTCTTAAGGCCGTTGTTTGGACCAAGAACCTTCGCTGCTGTAAGGGGACAGTGCAAACCACTGAGGTCATGCTTACCATCTCTTGACAGCCGTCCTTTCTCCAGCTCCTTCCTGGAGATGACGTCTGAGGGGAGATCATCCTCGTCGTCGCTGTGCTCCTCTTGCGGTTGGGATGCCTGGGCGCTGGGGTAAAGCTTCCCAAAACCCTCAACCTCCGCCGACTCCTGACTGCTTCTAGTGGTGAGCTCCCTTTCATCCACGTCTGAAAGGACACACAGGTAGCATATTAAAAAAAAAACTTGTTCTCAAGTTGTTACTACATTAATTTGGGCAGCAACACTGGCAGCAATTATTTCATATCATGTGCCACCAAGTTGGACGCACATGCGTTGCTGGGTAACTTTATGATAGAAAGCAGGAAGAGGACTCTCTCCCTCCAGCACAAATACAGATGGAAGTTTTTCAAAGTGTCTAACAACAGCAGATGGTGAAGTAATCACTTCCACAATGTTTACCCTCTTCAGTAAAACCAAACAAGCTCAGGATGGGAGAGTGGAAGCAAATCCTCTTGGTCACAATTAGTTTAACTTATTGATTGTTTAAAATTTCCAACCGTGGCATCATTAGAAACTGATTGAGTGGAAAATATTGATTTCTTTGCCGAGGTTTAGTACGATAAACGCCGTCTTTTTGGCAGAAATAATGTTTTAGTTACGTTGGTTGATAGAAGACGGTCTCGAGAGTGAGGCATAAGCACATTCATGTCAAATAAAGAACTGTAATCAAATCTAAATCCATTCCTGTTTTGCAAACAAGAGTTTGAAAGGCAGTGGGAAGGATAACTCTGGCAGACTTTTGAGGAGAGAATGTATGTGCACACACACACACACACACATTGTAGATGGAATTACTAAGAGCAGTGAGCCTGTACAAATCTGAGGAGAAGGGAAAAAGCTTGTCATCCACATAAGGTGTGTATGTGTGTGTGTGCGCACCGGAGCAAGAAGTGTTGGGGAGCTTTTCTGATACACTCTCGGCAGATCACTGCTTTCAAAATTATCCTCCTCCTTATCTGTCCCCCCCACCTCCCCTTTTCCATTTAAATAGCTTGTTTATCGGATCACACACCCCTCCTTCCCCAAAACAAGACTAATCCAAAAAGCCACCTGTCATAGTTTATCTCTCCCCTGCCTTTAGGAAATCTTTTGTGTTTGACTTTGAGATCTATTTTACTTCTCAGGGGCTTGCCAGGGAGTGAAGTTGTAGCTAGAGAGAAGGGAGATAAGGCAAACAGGGAACTGCACAGCTGACAAGTAACACAGGCTGTGCCCCCAATGACATTTTCTCATACAGATAATGGGAAAACCTTTTTGGTGCCAGTTTTCTGCTGTGATATACTGCTGTGCAACACTTGGCTCTGACTTCAGCCATGGTAAGGGCTTTAACTTATGTCAATAGGAGTATCAAACCACCCCCTGCTTCAATGTGATAATAAACATGATGTATAGTAATAATCAAATCCTTACGGTGCCTTTCTTGCTCAAAAGAGGGGAGGAAGTGCCCTTTTTTATACAGATCAGCCCCCTCTCCCCTCCAATGTATGTGCAGACTGTATTGGTCTGATTTATTTTTACTAGCCAATTGTGAAAAAAAAAGAAGCTTTTTGTGTTACTTAAAGGGAAAATTGTCTATGTGTTGATGGTGAATGTAGCCGATCGTAGCGATAAATTCCTCAGTGCGTGCTGTATTAACCGAGCCGAGTCCGCAGCTGCAAAATCTGTTGTTCTTCCTGCATCCAGTGGAGTCGTTTGGCGTGACTACAGATGCTAATTCAGAACTTATTTTCAAACCGATAGCCGGCCCTCGTTAACCGATCATTAACCGTTAAGATTAGTGTCTTGCATCCAGAGGTGCTGTGGTTGAAGTGCCTAACAAGCTGCCCAGCTGCAATGATAACCCCAAATTCACGAACAGGTTAAATCCATCATTCACCACCAGCTGCAGTGTGTGCGCAAAACAGGCAACTGAATCCCCAGTTCACCCGTCCCTGTGAGAGTTACTGGAGCAGCCACGATGATGCGTTGCATTATCGTGGACACATGCAGCCACTTTCCCAGTAAGTCTCCTAGTTTAGCTGAGAGGTTGTCAGCTGTGTGTCTGCCTGGAATTCTCTGTCAGGGAGTGTTTCTGTAAATGTATCGCAAGCCCGGCGGGCAGCCGTGTGTGTGACGGTGAGTATGAAGTTAGCAGTACTAAAGCTGCAACGATTAATCGATTCGTTGTCAACTATTAAATTATTCGCCAATTATTTTGATAATCGGTTTGAGGAATTTTTTTAAGAAAAAAAAAGTAAAAACTCTCTGATTGCAGTCTTAAATGTGAATATTTTCTGGTTTCTTTACTCCTCTATGACAGTAAATTTTCAGTAAATCAACAGTAAAATTTACAGTAAATCTTTGAGTTGTGGACAAACAAGACAATCGAGGACGTCATCTTGGGCGTGGGGAAACACTGATTGACATTTCCACCATTTTCTGACATTTTATAGACCAAACAACTAATCGATTAATCGAGAACAAAAACAAAACAACAATGAAAATAATCGTTATTGTCATCCCTAGACGTGACAGTGACGTAGTTGGATGCAAGGAAGAACAACAGACTTTTTCAGCTGGGATTTGTACAGTAGGCTTTGCATCACGGTGGCCAGGGGGTGTGCATGCTCTAGGTGTAGCACTGTAACAGTAGCATGCACTGAGGAGTTTATTGCTTCAATTGACTACATTTACCATCAACCCTGATTGGACATATACATAAAAGGTGCCGAATACAATTTAGCCTAATTTGCCTTATGTGCATCAGCACAAGGTTCCTTCCCAAGATGCAAATAATCAATAACTGATTAGTGATAGGACACAGTGGATATTAATTGAACGCAAAGCTGAACGATTAGTAGATTAATCCATTAGTCAGTCGACAAGAAAATAATTAAAACAATTAAATACTAAATATTTGCTGATTCCACCCACTATTTTCTGACATTAAGTAGAAAGAGATTAATGGATTAATTGAGATAATAATCCCACAGTCAGGGGAATAAAAATAATTGTTAGTTTGGGACCTAGGTTCAATATATCTTATGAGCTCAACACAAATACTACAGAGATCCCAGATCTCATTGATGGGGCAAGAGCAGACCTGATTTGACTATGGTTTATGTCAAGCAAGGTGATATCATAAAACCAAGAGGAAAACTTTATTTTAGTCATGATTAGTGCTAAAATGATCAGTAAATTGATTACTCAATAACTGGGGGATCGCTTTAATCGCTTTTCCAAGCACAAATGTCAAATATTCACTAATTCTAGCTTCTTTCAAGCGAGGAGTTGCTGCTTTTCTCTGTTTTATATCATTGTGAATTGTGTATTTTTGGGGTTTGGAACTGTTGTTCAGACAAAACAAGAACTTTAAAGACGTCACATTGCGCTCTGGGAAATAGTGAAGGACATTTTTCTCTGTCACCAAATGATTAAAGAAAAAAAAGATCAACAGGTTACGTAGTTATGAAATAATCATAAGTTGCAGGAAGTGGACATCTAAGGTCAAAACAGGGAAGCAGAGCCCTTACCTCTGCCTTCATCACCGCTTCCTTCCACTATGGCCGCCACCTCTGGAACCGAAATGAGGAATTCAATTTTCCTGTGCCCGGCGGGGTGGGGCTGCTCGAACACATCGGAGGGCTGCAGCACTGGAGCGCTGAGGACAGCAGAGACAATCAGCACTCCCCTCAACAGCAGCCTCTAAAAAGTCCCCACAATAAACCCGGCTCCTGAGCGGCTTAAGGGTTGGGATATTTTGTTCTGGTCAACCAGAGATATTTCCCAGTCCGCAAACGTGCAGCCTGGAGACACCGAGGTGTGTGTGTATTTATAGTATAGAAACAGAGTTTGTGGTCCGTCATTAAGGGAGCGTGTGAGTGTGTGGTGCTGAAACAATAAGTCTCGGAGCCACAAAAGGCTGTCTTTATGAGGAAGACATATTGTCTGGAGGTTTTTGTCCTCCTTTTTCAGCTGCCTATGAATACTGTGTATGCTTGAGGACTGTGACATGCATGAGTGCCTTTGGTGTACCTCTGAGAGTCTGGTTTGGGAGCATAGAGTAGATCCTTGATCTTGGGCTTCTTTCTCTTTGAAGCTGTTTTTGGTCTCAAGGGTCTCTTGCATGCTTGGTTGACCAGGCCCATCAGACGAACAATCCTGAAATAAAGCAAGCATAAGGAATAAGGGAAAAAATGTCTAACTTGGTTAAAACAAAATAATAAAATCGCCCACCTATTGGAATTTAAAGATATTTCCCTTTAAGCCTCTTGTGTTTCTAGAAACATTATTACATCTGAATGATACATTAACACACTGGATCGACTGGCAGCGGCAATACGATGCAAAATAAAATGAAAGTCCTTTGCTTGGTGAAAATGTTTATACAGAGATGAGCCCTCTCTAACTACTCCTCCTCACCTCTCCTTGTCTTCGTCGTCCCCACTCTCATACTCCGATTCTTCTCCACTGGACAGCTCCATCTCCTCCTCTGGTAAAGGAGGGTAGGCAGGAGGGAAGGGAGGAGGCATGGGGATGGGTGGAGCAGGAGGCAGGAGCTCAAACTGCAGGAAACAAAACGACATGGCTCAGCTAACAAATGCCTCTGGGCTCAACTGATGAAGTCTTCATTAACGTAGTCTTTGCTAACGTACCTCATTTAAAAAACAGTGCGTAGGATCCACACTAAATGTTTGCGTAATGCACGTACTCCAAAAAAAGAGTAGGATTTATAAAACCATGCGATCGCCTGCCAGTGCACAATTTTCTTTTATAAATCCCAAATCAACTTTTAAATGTGCGCACATGGATCAGCCTCATATCCCGCCCTTTACACGCCCACATTTAACCATAAATGGTCAATCTCATGAATGCTAATGCAGGAAGACCAAGAGAACAATTTTTCTGACACGGAAATAGAGGTGCTTGTTGGTGAGGTGGTCCCTGAACACTCGTTCCCTCCTAATTCTTCCATTCACGTTGTCTTCTAGCGGTGCCAGTGCATCCTTCATGCAGCAATACGCATCACGAGTGTCATCCTAATATTGATATGTTCACAGCAATCAGACCGATCGCTTCACAACTTGCCAAAATGATAGCAAAAATGATCATGCACTTACGATTACATTACGATTAGGACTGATAATAAGGATGTGGAGGGTAACTATTGTACGAGAGCTGTCACTGTCTAATTTACACAATCCATATGTGCAGGTGGTGAAGATGTGACCAGAGGACACATAGTGTGTGTGGCGTACTTGGTGATACAGTATAAGCACAGTATGAAAAGATATTATGAAAACTATTGACGCTCTGTTGTGCCCTTCTTTAATGCTATTCGATGTTATCTTGGATTTCTACAACCGATGATGGTGATTTCATCAGCTGCGGTGCGCTCCCCAGCTGACCACGATAAATAGAAGTAACATATCAATAAAAAATAAGTGGCATATCCAGCTACTATTGCACTTTGTAAAGATATTATTGCACATTTTCTTATTTAAAACTATTTCAGCTTTAGTCCTATGCAAGGAATACAAGCTTGTCCACTGTCTGCCTTCAGTACTCAGGGCTTTCTATGTACTTTCACATAACCTAATGCTCATACATGTGCTTCTGCGTATGCACTGAGGACAATTTATATTTTTACATTTAATATTTAGCTAAATATCTGCACTGATTTTAGTAAAGGAAAAGATGGTTAGTGGCACAGAAGTGGTCTTTGAGGCGATGAATTGCCGCAAGAGTGACCAAAACAAGCCAGAGTTATTAAATCAATAAGGTACTGATGGTTGAGGGTCCTCTAAAGCTGGTAAACCTCAATAGTTTAGTTCCTTCATTGGACACCTCTGCTCTGACACATTTGAATACTGGCCTCTTGTTTAACATATATTAAATCCATACCAAACTATCTACAGACTATTCGGCCATTAGCCTGTCCTCCGTTCTCCAACAATAATGTCTACAATCTTACCATGGGGGGTCTGGCAGTGATTGGGCCAAACGGACACGGTAGATTCATCTTGTTCATCAGATGTAGTACCTGTATAATTGGAGACATGACTATTAGAACAGTGATGGTTATATCTAAAGATTCATACCAAAAGCTGGGTGGGAGCTGGTAATATAAATATACTGCCGCTCTCAAACAGGCAGCCTGTAACTCGGGCTCCATATGTAAAACAGATGGCAAGGCTTTTGCATTTTCATTTAAAATACAAGGATCAAGGTGAGATTGAGGCTGAAGTGAGATACCAGCGGCGAGGCTGAGCATGAGGGCGGCTTCTCCGCAACACACCAGCACCACCAAGACGCCAACGCTGGAAGTAGCAGCGATGGAAATCCAGGCGGCACGGCTCCCAGGGAAATGTTAAACCCATAACTCATGCCTCCCACTTATGGTTTATTATTAATACTTGCTCCCCAAATTGAAATTTAAAAGGCAAATGTTTGCTGTTTGATCTTTAAGAGGTTGGATGCAGTTCAGAAACCAGTGGGATATTCGTATTTCCATTCTACAATAGGAATCTGAAGGCTCCAAATGTTGTCATATTTGCATTTTTTGTACAAATTCCCACTTTCCAAAAAAGGAAAAGTACAAATACACGGACAGAAATACAACACACAGATGACCAACATATGCATATCAAAGACGTGCAGGTATTGAAGAATCAGATGATATAAAAGAAGCGGTATTTACTCACTTGAACATAAAACTTTGGCACACTCATGAGGACATGTGTTATATTTGTCAGAATGCCATTAGAAGGTGGTGGGTATAAATATTTCAAAGTGGGATTCGATTGAAATTTCAACCTGTAGGAGAGGAGAGAGGAAAAGACAACATTACTTAAAAGGAAACTCTGCAACTCGCTGCCTTAAATACAAGCTCCCCCTCACTTAACAGCTCGCAGAATATGTCAAAATAATGGAGACACATGAATATGTGGTCCAGCCGGTGGGCTCTAGCTAGGTAGCTTATTCTTTAGATGACAAGCACTCAGCAAACAAAATGTGAAACCAAGCCATTAAGGGACGCTGGGGCCAGCATGCCATGTCAGCACCAAAGCTTGTCCTCGCGTAATAATAACTTTTATAAGCCAAGACTCTGAGGCCTAATAAACAAAGACTTAAAGTGGGGGTACACTCTGTGTTGTCTAATATGCCACTTGGCTAGATGACAAAGAAATCTGTTAGCAGTTCTGCTGGGACTGAGAAGAATAGTGAAAACTCAGTAGGTCAGATAGTTAAATAGAATACAGGGCTGCAACTAATGATTTATTTTAGATTAATCTGTCGATTATTTTCTTGATTAATCGATTAGTTGTTTGGTCTATAAAATGTCAGAAAATAGTGACAAATGTTCATCCCAGTTTCTCAGAGTCTAAGGTGATGTTTTTAAATGTCCTGTTTTGTCCAAAACCCAAAGATATTTAGTTTAATATGATATACAATAGAGAAAAGCAGGAAATATATTATTTGAGATGCCATTTCTGCATGAAAAATTACGTTAATTATCAAAATAGTTGCTGATTATTTTTCTGTTGTTGACTAAGTCAACCAACCATTGCAGCTCTAGATTAGGCTATTGTAAGCAATGTTACAAATCAATGAGCAGGACTTCTTTATACTATTGTATTTTCATATGATTTTTATATGAATTTGATGAAATACATTGATTTGTCAGGATTTTTTAATCACTGGATTAACTACATTACTGTCCGGTTATTGTATTCATTGACAAATCCAGCTTTATAGATTATATATCATATATCAACTTTGTAATAAATAATTACATAGCCAATGATAGAGGATTTTTTTTTTTTTTTCATTCATTGAATTACACAAAGACTATCAGATAAACCGTCTCTCCATAGCCAGTGTGTTCATCTTTCCGTTAACAGGAAACCAGTTCGCCGCTGGCTGTGTTAACCACAACATATAGCACACATAGAAATGAACACTTGAGGCAAACAGTTCAGGCAGTTTATGAGTGCAACAATTATCATATTCATTCCACATAAGGCAAGGTGTCGTATGTTTAAACCATAAAAGCATTCAAAAACATTTTAATTTTGGAGGTAATTCACGACAATGTTACTTTGCTTCTTTGTTTTATCCCAGAATATATTCTTGTCTGGATGAAAATGTCTATTAGCAGCACTTCAACTGTAGGACACCAGAATTATCTGCTGCTGTACACAATATGAAGAGAAAAAAAATTATTTGCGTAGACGTGTATGGAACCCAATCAAGATATCTCATTAGAATTCATTCACATTATAAAGGCTTCTGAAGAACAATCAGTGTAGTATTGATCCGTGCTACAAATACACACTCTGCATCATATCAGGAGGTGGTGAACACTACTGGCTGGTCCAAATTTTATTTTAGTACAAGGCGGGATAGACTGTCAGTATTGGAGCAAACGCTATAAGACCACCTGGTCCCACCAACTGTTAGGGAAGACGGCCTGTCAGGCGGCCTGACCATCTAATTGGACACAAGACCACTGACAGCTCTTGACTATTGCTCTCAGATTCTCATCCAGGTTTATTGTCAGCTGGCCTCCAGGCACATAAACTGACAACACCAGGTTTGGACAGCATGTGTCATACATGCATATTTGAATTGTATATAGTATCAATTGGGTGGCTAATGACTTTGTAATGGGAGATGGGTCCTGTTACCAATCTGCAGAATGTAATATAATCATTTTGTTTTAAACACACAAGACTGGGCGAGAACAAACACTAGCCTGCTGTGTATAACTGAGGCAACTCTTTACCAGCCAAAAACAAATCATGAAAACAGAATGCCTCATCTCATTCAGCAATTCAGATATCATCACAGAGTACATAAAGATTAGCTCATATCAGCTTATGGACATGCATTCAACACTTACCCAAGGCTTGTTGCTATGCCTGTCTCTATGAGGGGAATGTTTGGTTGCTTGGTTTCCTGTTTCTTCTGCTCTTTCCCAATACGTTTACCACTGTAGAAAAAAAAAGTAAACATGTTACAAATAGGATCCAACTGCAGCTTTCACCCTTGATTATGTATTGAATAATTGTTTTAATGCTAGTAATTCAGTTCAGCTGGGTGTTGAGAACATGCTCACACTGAGACTGAATCAGTTTTACTCTAGCACTAGGTAGAGATTTCAGTTCACAGCAGTTTTAAATGTCACTTTTTTTTCCAGTTGGGAGTCTGGTCAATCTGATTTGTGTTCAATTGCCAACTTATAAATAAAATCTGTGTGGAAAATGATTTCTTTACTGTGGGGCTTTCAACAGGATCTTAAGACCACACAACAGATGCCAACGTCTGGCTCTGTCTCACAGGGAGGTTAACAGTCCATACATTTGCAAATTGCAAAAGTAACGTTTCTGATAACTACAGTTTGTGCAGGTCAACAGTGTTTCTTAACTCATATGATGAAAGCAACTTACCTGTCTGACACTGGTGGGTCCTTCAATACTGTCACGTGATCTTGGCCTTTCGCAAACTCCGCAACAAGTGTTTGATCAAGAATCTCTAACTGATGGAGCCTGCTGAGAGCCTAAAATAGATGGAACGGGGATTGAACATCATACAGGACAGCTTAAGATACAATTAGATTTAGTCTAAATTACTTTTAGCAACAAGTGTGTGCACGCAAGTCTTTGTAAAATGTCATATAACTAGAAACACTGCATAAAGAACTCACTTTTGCTGCTGACTTCTCACTTCTAAAGGTTGCAAAGGCTGCATGTTTCTGTGGAGAGGGAAAAGCTTGTTCAGAATGAACAGTAACTCAAATGAATTCTCAAAAGACGTAAAGGCTTCAGTGAGGCACAACCTACCAAACGACCTGTGTTGGAGAAGACCCTGACCGACTCAGCTCCAAAATACTTAAAGAGATCCTTTTTCTCATCCTGGCTGAGTTCAGCTGGTAAGTGGCGGATAAGCAGAGTTTTACCGCCGTTTGTTTGGACCAGGTCCTCATTCTTGTCCATTTCCCTGTTAAGGACAGCAGGCAGAGAGGTGCCACAGTTACACAACACAGAAACAGTACGGAACAGTCATAAACATTCACAGAGTTGGATCATCTTCATTGTTACCAGTCGTATTGACTACTGGCATAATATCAGAAAGAGTGACCAGAACAATAGAAACATGAAGAACAAAATGGGAGTGCTGCAGGGGGTCAGGAACTCAGGGGTTCACTAATATATATGCTAATATATACAGTATTTTGATATGTCTATTGTAATTTGCACCACCAAATGAAAATCTGCTCAAAGATTGTAGGTCAACCCCTTGAGAAATTCTATGAATCAGCCCATCATAATAACATATTAAGGCTGGCTAACACCATCATCTCTGACCCCAACCATGTTTTGAACAGTGAATATCAATTGTTACCATCAAATTGATTTAATAAGGTTAGACTGAAGCACTCTTTTGTGCACCAGTCAATCCTAAAACTAAATATGGAGCCTAATCCCAGATCAAATGTGCGTTGAAGGGCCCAGAATATCTACTTCTGTGATCGTAATGTTTAAATGTACGTATCCCTGTTTCTGGTCTTTGTCCTTTTTGTGATGTTGCAAATGGAGCTGCTGTGATGCTAAACAAATTTCAGACCTGTCTCACAATAAAGTATTATCGTATCATATTTTATTGTTTCAAGTGGGTAGCATTTTCATGTCATGTGACTCAGGTCACATGACCCCTGATGAGTTTTTAAATGTGAACTCCTGTTCACACCAAACTACACACCCTGATGAAGGTTGGTGGGTGTTATCCATGTCTGAATAAAGGGTTTTTAATTCACAATCAGAGTGCCTCGGATGTTTTCCAGACTGCCATCCTATACCACGGACTTCCTTTCAAAGTAAGCTGGACAGTCACTGTTTTTTATTGTTATTTGCAGTGTACAGCAGCAAAGGGGATAGTGCAGAAAACAAGATGCATCAGCTAACACAGTAAAAAAAGAAAGAGCTAAACAAAGTGTAACAAAATATGAACCATTTAAATAGAAGGAAGTATAAAAATAGGAGCAGTATATACAGTATTGACAATAAACAGACTATTAACAAAATTGCACAAGTGGAAAATTATATTGCACAGTGAGAATGAATGAATGAATTAATGAATTAATGAAATTTCACCTGGAAATATCAGGTTATTGTCAGTTTTTGGTGTGTAATTGTATTAACGTTCATTTATCGTAAAACATTAGCCATTTTAAAAGGAATAGAGCCGAATTAAAGAATTAATTCTGACGATGTTGTTAATATCTATAGTCCTGCTCTATGAGATGTGCACGTGTTTCTATCAGCAAAACAAAGTTAAAACACCATTAATGTGAATGAAGCCCGTTACTATGACTACGCTGAGCTAGCTCCAGTTAGCTCAATGCTAACCTACATCTAAACGAAGCTTAAGAGCAGTAAATCCCCGGGCTGACTCTACCTCTTTACTTTTCCGTTGTCAAAGTAGATTGCCTTATTAAATGCTGCCACTATAGTATGAACAACTAACTGTTTAAGGATATAATCAGGAGATATCTTTGATAACGTACCTGCCTGCTGCGGCTGCAGCTAGTAAACATGACCACTTCCGGCCAACTCGTCTTCTTCGCTGGTTTCAGGGCGGATTACAAGTAGCACCGCCACCGCCCCCTACTGGACTGGAGTGTGACTCTGTCTCCAGTAACATTGGTTCAATCTACCACCAGTGATTGGTGAAACTAACGAAGCTTCCTCTAAACACTACACACACAGAGCTGTGCACCTGAAGGCTACTCCAATAAACAGCTCTACACATTACAAGTTATAGTTGTTGTCTTCCACCAGCAGGTGTCAGCCTCGCCATATGAAATAACAGCTGCTGCAGCAGGAATGGATCTGACATTTCAAACTACTGTATGTAGGTTAAAATTAGACTACTTAGTTTCTCTCTTCAACCACAATATAGTTTTAAATATATAATAATAATTATTAGTTATTTTTTTAAAAACATTTTGATTTTTTTTTAATATAATTTATTAATTAAAATATTGTATATGTACACTTAAAAAAAGAAAAAAATGGAAACACTCTTAAGTGCTTGCTGCTCATAACATCATGCCACAAACATGTACATTCCGTGATCATGTAAAGTGTCAATGTCTCCAAATAAAAATGAATTTAAAAAAAATACAAATAATTAATAATAATATAATTTGCCTTTCTCTAGTTCTACATGAAAATGGTTAGATTGTTTATTAATCATATAGAGATTTAAAGGGATCGCAAAGTGATAAATGTACCACCTCTAGCCCTGAGGTTTCTGTTGGGTCAATGCAAATCTATCAGTAGGCTATCACAAAGATTGGGTACCAGTTAGAGAAGGCCTGCCCTCCTGTCCAGGCTTATGAAGGCCTTCAGCTTCCCATCCCCACCCCCCGAGAAAGTCTCCCCTATACACTTCTCGAGATGCCTCCAAATTCCAGGCCAAATGAAGCCCTTTCTTTGAGGAGCGACGCAAGGGCATTCCTCATCAGGGGGACACAATACCCCCTTTCACCGTGGCCTGGCTCTGAAATTTCACAGGTGATGGGAGGAACGGTAGACACTCGATCCTCCTGCCTCCCTCCGACGTAACGCATTAGACTGAGGGAAAGGAAGAGAGAGATGGGGGGAAATGAAAAACGAGTTGTCTGACTCAGTTTCTATTGACTGGGCTGATATTTTGGAGGATAAAGCTGTAAAAAGCTGATATTTTGTACCAATAGAAGCATCAAATTTGACAACTTTCATGACAAACTTGATGTCTGCCATACCAGAGGAAGTTGACAATGACAGCACTAGATCTTATTCTTAATAAAATGCCAGTTCCAGCCTAAATGTCAGTCTAGTGAAAGAGTTGAAGGGAGAGCGCTCGCACTATCAAGTACAGGAGAAGTGTAGAAACTGAAAAAGTGCAGAGTTTCAGGTGGCAAAAAGACAGAGGAAGGGCTGTTACTGCCTCTGTAGGCGAGCCGAGGTAATGATTCTGTCAGCAAGACATTATAAGTGCAAAGCAGTCACCCGGATGCATACTGATGTTTGTATTTTTAGTCATTTAGCTGATGCTCTCATCTAGAGAGGCTTACCTCACATGTCAACAGAGTCAGTGTTCTTATTCCAGTCAGTGGGCTTTTATTATACAGATCAGAATGTTCTTAATATTTCATTAGAAACACAAACTGATTTATGTTTTTTGGAGAAAGGCAATAAGCACACAATGTAAAACAACAAGCTTCCCTCAGGTGGCAATCGGTGAGAATATGAGATCTACACTATTTCTTTTAATTTTGTCTCCATCTTTGGTGCACTGCACTTTCAGGAAAACTCTCCCATTCAAACACATGCGCACATATAAACTGGGGGAAAAAAGTTTGGAAACTTGTGTTTGGTTGATTATTTCTCTGTTTTTACAATGCTAATTGGCATTGTATTTTACATCGTTGGAAAGCCTGTTTATTTACCTTCGCAATGATGCCCAACTTGTAAGGATCATGCATTTGTGGGATGAGCAGCACGGCTGAATATGCGGGTAGCGCCCAAGAAGAATTTGCCAAAATGCTCTGCCAATGGTAAACAGTGTATTCTCCTGTTGGAATTGACTCTTGTTTTGAGTTGTTTGGTGGATCGGATGATTGAACTCTCTATCAGTAACAAGGAGCAAACAATACATATTGGCTAGTTTACACTTTATTCATTTAATACACCGTCAGGAGCCTCAGTAGCGGTGGAAGATCCATACGCAGCCACAACAGCCTGGCACCTCCTCCTCATGCTGGTCACCAACCTGGTCACACGTTGCTGTGGGATGGCGTTCCATTCCTCAACCAGGATATGTTGCAGGTCAGCCAGCATGTCTTTTTTTATGATAAAGCAGGTTTAAATGATGTATAAATACTGTGGAATTATTGAAACCCTCAATCCATGGAGAAATAACACAGCATTTTCAGGCAGACAGTATGGGGAAAATAAAGTTTTTTATTTAAATATTACTGCATGTAAACATGTTCTAGCAGAAACATAAAATACAAGTATGAACATGAAAATGAGCATAAAATGGGACCTTTAATGCTTAAACCTGATTAATTTTTAGCCCACTGGGGGTTGTAATCATAACATTGACATAACGTCACCCTATAAAGTTGATAAAGTGGCCATCCAGCAGACTATGAGCAACATTGCATTCATCTGAGATGCTGTGTAAGAAGGGCAAGCAACGTTTGTTCTGTCTGTTTTATGTTGACAAGACCCTCATGATCTTATTTTATGGATCCTATTTTGAGTCTGTTTTAATTTTTTCTTTAATCTGTTGGGACGAGAACCTCAGCATCAAGTTCAAGAATGCTCTATCCAGGATATTGAAAGTGAGCAGCAAGATCTTCAGAGCATGCTCTCTGACCTGTTTAACAGACACGTTTCAGCCATCGTATCCGACAGCGCCCAACCCCTATACTCAGAATTTCAGAATTTGCCTTCTGGCTCCAGGTTCAGATTCCCCCCTGTTAAGAGCAACAGGTAGAAACACTCCTTCATCCCCACAGCCATTTCACTTCTGAATACAGAAAATACAGCAAAACCCATGCTCAACGCAGGTAGGCACCGCACACACCTCTACTGCGACACCCTACTATGGGGGAGCCGATCAACCAATTGAGCAATGGTCTCCAATGAGAGTAAAATCTGTCGGAGGAACCTCGCAATGTGAATCTAATTTTTTCCAGTTTTAGGAGAGACAGAATATCGAGTAGCCAAGATAAAATCTTTTCCTACGAGCGATTAAGGAGATGAACGCAATTATGTTAGTTTGGATAGTCGTTGTAGTAATTCCGTCTGGAGGTCTACCAAAAATAGCTACATGGGGGCATGGGGGGATTTTGATCCCTATGATTTCTGAGACCACATCAAAAAACAATTGCCAGAATTGAGCCAATTTGGGGCACGACCAGAACATATGAGTCAGATCACAGGGGGCTTGTGAGCATCTATCACATCTATCATCTAATCTGTCTGGGTAAAACTTGGAGAATTTAGCCTTACTATAATGGAGTCTGTGTGTCACCTTAAACTGTATAAGGCTGAGCCTGGCACAGCTGGAGGATGAGTTGACAGCTCTAAGGGCTTTTTCCCAGAAATTGTCTGAAAAGGTCATTTGCAGTTCCTTCTCCCAATCGGTTTTGATCCTGTTGATGACAGACTCATCTGCTGGTGATAAGAGGTCGCAGAAGTAGGAGATGTGGCCCTTGGGTAAGGTTCTGGCTCTAAGCACAAAGTCTACGCCCGTGGGGGGCGGGATCTGGGGGAACTGGGGGGAGTGAGTTCTAGAAAAATTGCGTAGCTGAAAGTATCTAAAAAAGTCGCAACTACCCAAACTATAAGTAACACGCAATTGATCGAAGCTAGTGAACAGGTTGTCTATATACAAGTTTTCCAGGCAGTGGATGCCCTTCCTCTCCAGCGAGGTAAACCTAGGATCAATTCCAGCTGGTAAGAACAGATGATTATTGCAGATCGGGGTCGCCTGAGGAAGAGTAAGCCATCCAAAGCAGCGCCTAATCTGTGCCCAAATTTTTAGAGTGCCGATAACGATGGGGTTAGACGTGTATTGCGAAGGGGAGAGGGGTAGGGTGCTGCAAGCCAGGGCTTGAAGTGAGGAGGAAGTGCAAGAGTCAGCCTCAATCTGATACCAACTGCCACGGGATAGAGTGAACCAAAGCATGATCTTGTGCACGTCGGTGGCACAGTAGTAACCAAGGAGGTTAGGTAAACCGAGCCCACCCAGCGACCTGTTCCTCTGTAGCAGTGTTCTACCGATTCTCGCGTGCCTACCGGCCCAGATGAATGAAGATATAATACTGTCGACAGAGTTTAAAAACGATCTAGGTAGAAAGATAGGAAGACACTGAAATATATACAAGTACGGAGGTAAGATGTTCATTTTGATAGTTTGTACCCTTCCCGCTAAAGAAAGTGGTAGACGGCTCCACCTCTGTAAATCAGATTTGACTGCTGCCGTGAGTGCTGTATGTTTTTTTTCCTGTAGCGAACGGATAGATCTGGTGATAACGATGCCTAGATATTTAAATCCTGTCTTAGATAATTTAAAAGGTATTGACAGCGGTGGTAAATCAGCAGCCAGTTGGTTAATAGAAAAACATTCGTTTTTTTTAATATTTAATTTACAACCCGAGAGCACGCCAAAAGATTTAAGGAGTGGAAGGATATGAGGGATACTAGACAAGGGGTCACGCACATACAGAAGCAGGTCGTCGGCATACAGCGAGACCCTATGCTCTGTACCCCGTCTCTGCCTTTAAACTCACTGAAGCCGAACTGCCGCAGTGTGGAAAACAAAAAGTCCCACTCCACCCTGTCGAAGGCCTTCTCGGCGTCGAGAGATATGATCACCTCTGGTTCAGTAGGGGAAGGTGGAGTGTGAATGACGCCGAGAAGCCTTCGTACATTTGTAAAAGAGTGTCTCCCTCTTATGAATCCCATTTGGTCCTCTGATATGATTGAGGGCACGACAGACTCCAATCTACGAGCAAAGACCTTTGCGAGTATTTTCACGTCTACAAATAGAAGTGAGATTGGACGGTACGATGCACAGTGCAACAGATCCCTACCCTTCCTGAAGATTAAAGAGATGGAACCTTGCGTAAGGGTGGGCGGTAGCAAGCCCTGGTGATAAGACTGATTAAACATTTCAAGTAGCAATGGGGCTAATTGATCTGAAAACTTTTTATAAAACTCCATCGGGTACCCGTCAGGGCCCGGGGACTTGCCGCTACGCATAGACTTAATGGCGTCTTTGATTTCAGAGAGACTTAAGGGGGCGTCGAGCATTTGGCGATCACCAGTAGAAATCTTGGGCACGTCTAAATTCTCAAGAAAGGCAAGTAATTCAGCTTCGTCTTTGGGAGATTCTGATGTGTAAAGCTGGGAGTACAATGTTTTAAAGATGTTATTAATCACACCAGGGTCAGAAGTAAGGGAGCCTGAATCATCTTGTATCTGGGTGATTTGATTCAACGCTATCCTGGCCTTGAGTTGGTGGGCAAGGAGCCGACCCAACTTGTCTCCATGTTCATACACAGTGCCCCGAGAGCGCAGCATAAGACATTCTGCTTCTCTGGTTAGGAGAAGGTCAAGTTCCGTTTGGAGTCCCAGCCTTTCTTTATATAAATCAGATGGTTGGTTGCTCGAAATCAGGCTGTCTAGATTGGCGATAGACACCTCTAGCTCCTTCTGGCGCGCTCTACGAACTTTATTGGTATGACTCGCACGCAAGATAATTTTGCCTCTAATAAAAGCTTTGAGGGTTTCCCAGAGTAGTGTCGCAGGAGTCTCTACGTTTTTATTAGTCTCACAAAAGAATGTAATTGACTAAGAGACATGTTGGCAAAAGTTTGCCTCGGCCAGCAAAAGAAGGTCCAAATGCCAAAATCTAAATCCCTTGGGCTTAAGTTCAAAGTGAAGATCTAAAATCATGGTGGAGTGGTCAGATACAGTTATCGGTGAGTATTGGGTGCAGACAATTGATGGGATAAGTGTTTTATCGACAATGAAGTAATCTATTCGGGAGAATGAGCGGTGAGCATGGGAAAAAAAAGAGTATTTTCTAGCGGAGGGGTTTAGGAATCTCCATGGGCCAATATAACCATATTGGTTCATAAATGCAGAGAGAGTCTGAGACGCTCTTGAGGGTGCAACACGTCTCGAGCTCGATCTGTCTAGTGTTGAGTCTAAAACAAAGTTCATGTCTCCTCCCAGTATCAATAAGTGTGAATCTAAATTTCGGATCGTGGAAAGCAGCAGTTTCATAAAGCTATGGTCATCCCAATTGGGGGCGTAGACAGACGCCAAGACAACAGGTTGCTGGTAGAGTATACCGGAGGCAATGACGTAGCGCCCGTTTACATCGGTGATGATGGTATTAGGAGTGAAATGCACGTTTTTCCTTATCAGTATGGCCGTACCCCTTGTCTTCAGATTAAATTTGGAATGAAGAACCTGTCCAATCCAAGGCCTATTCAGTTTCAGATGATCGGAGTTACATAGATGTGTCTCTTGGATGAACATTATGTCCGCATTTAAACTTTTGATATGTGTGAAAATCTTTGCGTGTTTTACGGATGCATTCAACCCACCGGTGTTTAATGAAATGATCCTCACCGCCTGTCCGCCACCAGCCCCTACACCACCCACGTTAGCCATGACACAGCAGGTGTTTTCAGGTATGCCAGGTCGGTCCTAGAGTGCCAGCAACAAACAATAATAATAAAAAAAAGTGCAACATAAAAAAACACACAAGGAAATGTACATGAGTCCAACAAACAAGGACTCCCAGATGAAGAGTAGACAAGCAAAGAGGTCATCCCAACCACCCCAGTCTGGCTCACCTTCCCAGTGCTATCCCTCCCTGCCAGACAAACCCACCCCCATAGCTCTCAATTTCCCCTAATACAAACCTTTTCTGCCAAATAAATTGGCACCAACATACCTTTCTTTGTCATCTTTCCTTCTAAAGACGTCTCGGCACCCACATCTCTTCATTTAAACCCACACATTAACAAAGGTAAACCGTTATGAACAGTATATGAACAATAACTTTACCGATTCCGCGCTAAGAAAGTAATAGCAGTGAAGTAAAAAAAACAACAGTTAGAATGCCTCGAGAACACAACTTAGCCCTTGTGTCTTGTTCATGTTTTTGTTACTCAGCCAATGTCCGCCAGTCTGTTGGACCCACCCCATTATTGGGTTTTTAAATCAATACAGCCATAACAATTTATGTAAAAATACTTAACAGATGTTTACTTTATCCCAATTACAAGCAATATAGACAGCTTATGGTCAATATTTGCCATTTACTTCTGTAGGATATTATTTATGAACAAAAGTGCCATTTGTTTTTTGTGATAAAATGTAATAAAAAATAAAAATATATTATAATGAAGATTGGTGGAAAAAACATTTATCTTGAACAAATATAAATGAAACAATGTTTTTATTCATGTTTATTTCTTTGAACTTAATTAGAAATTCATGTCAGTCTACACAACACGAACCCCATTGAACACATAGCCTATTCATGCCAGCTTATACAACACATGAGGGGCAGAGTTTTACTGTGTGTGTGTTGCATTTTTTGACATCCATATTTCTCCACTTGCTGGCTGCTGAGGGGCTCGTTTTTGAGCTGCCTGATGGTCAGACTCATCCTCTTCTTCATACTCATTGTCAGACTCTGACTTGACAGAAATGTGATCCTAATATTCTGAAAACTCTTCCTCTTCATCTTCCAAAAGTTCTCTCTCTTCTAAAATCATTTCTAAAGCCCTCTGAGCAGAGAGTCTTTTAGCCATCTTGATCGATTGCGATAAAGAGCCACACTGCCAATTTGCAGCTGGGATATAGTGTGAGAAAGTATAGACTAGTTCCCGCAAGACAGAGGGTAAAATGTGCGGGAATGTGGGAGCAGACAGGTGTCGGTGCTTGAAATGTAACAACCTCATGCGGGAACAGCAGGAGCAGAAAGACAAAACCCACACACATATAGAAACACACACACACACACACACACACATACTTACAGCAGGCCCAGGTCAGAGGATGACAGAGTGTAGGTACTGTACACAGCACCTACAATTTCCACACATTTATCTCCCTCGGGAGTCCAGAGGACCCGAACATCACATATGTAATATAATTGTGTAGGGGGGTGTACAGTGTGCAGTCATTGAAAAACGTTCTTTTATATGTTCTTCATAGAAAATGAGCCAAGGCAAATGAGTCTGAGGTTGAAAAAATAATGAATCACATCATTTTTCTTTTAGTAAACATTGAAAACGGGTCCCACAGACCCCGAACACCACACAAGGGTTAGGTTTACCCATGGTATAACGCAATATAGAACGTTAGGGAACATTACCAATGGTGTAAACCAGGAGGCTCTATCAGTACTTGAGTAGCTATATTAGAAACCGAGCACAACAGGGTAAGACGAGAGAGAAGAGAAAAGAAGAAGAAAAAAAAAGGAATATGTAAGTTTAATTAAATTAAAATTAAAGTAAATAAATAGATGAATAGGTAAATACGGTAATAATAGAATGAAATGAAAATCAAGTAGGGGAACCGGAGCAGGTGCTGCGGTGATATAGCCAGTAGTGTCTTCATCACGGGAGTATAGCAAGAGGATATGTCAAGTATTAGTATTGTCTTTGTGCATCAACGGTATAAAAAAATAAATAAATAAGGCCGCACTGCAGCATATCTTAGTTATAAATTTTGTAGTAAAAATATAATAGTACAAGGAAAATAAAAGATAGAGATATAAAAATAAATAATAGTAGAAAAAAAGAAAAATATATATGTGTAATAAAAAAAATAAAAAAAATAATAATAATATATATATATATATATATATATATATATATAGACAGTATATATATATGAACAGATAGTCATAATAAAAGAGACATTGTGCAACGTTGGAGAACAATAACAGTGGAACAGTCAGTGCGTCTGCAGCTATGCACATCGATGTAAAGTTGGTCTCCCAGTTAATGGTGTCGTGATGGCTAGCGGAGCAGTAGCTCCAATGGAAGAACAAGGTTCACATTTGCAGAACATATGTCCTGTTGGTGGTGCAGTGGTTAGCACTGGCGCCTCACAGCTAGAGGGTTGCAGGTTCAAATCTGGCTTGGGGCCCTTCTGTGTGGAGTTTGCATGTTCTCCCCGTGTTAGCGTGGGTTTTCTCCGGGTACTCCGGTTTCCTCCCACAGTCCAAAGACATGCAGGTTAGGTTAATTGTTGACTCTAAATTGCCCGTAGGTGTGAATGTCAGTGTGAATGGTTGTCTGTCTCTATGTGTCAGCCCTGTGATGGACTGGCGACCTGTCCAGGGTGTACCCCGCCTTCGCCCAATGTCGGCTGGGATCGCCCCCCGCGACCCCTAACGGGATAAGCGGTTGCAGATAGATGGATGGATGGATGGATGGATGGATGGATGTCCTGTTGTGTCGGCCCCAGCCAAGTAGAACAGTCAGACGTGTACTCACAGTACGGTGGTTCATTGTGCTCTTATCAGATCCGTGAGTACTTCAGAGAGCATGTAAACAAGACAGTGCTGTTGGGGTGGCTAGCAGCTAGCCCAGCACAGCGGCTAAGCTAGCCGACCACTGGCTCCTGTTGGTAATTAGCCGCGAAGGCCGCAGCCTCCCCAGCCGAAGGAAACCTCTTCTTAGCTCCGCTTTCCAGCGTGATCTGCAGGCGAGCTGGAAACAGAAGCGCCGGTCTGAGGCCTAAGTTGTACAACTTAGCCATGACGTCTCGGTACTTTGAACGCTGCTCCAGAACCTCCGGGATGTAGTCTTCGAAAATCTGAACGGGCGTCCAACGGTACTGGAGGTGGCCTCGCCTCTTGCGTGCTTCGCGGACGATTAGGTCCTTGGTTTGGTAGCGGTGAAGCCGGATGATTACGGGCCGAGGCCGAGACCCCGGCTGAGGCTTGGCTACGAGCGACCTGTGTGCGCGGTCAAGTTCGGGGGGAGATTGAAGAACCTGGTCGCCAATCAACTCAACCAGGAGCTCTGAGAAGAAGTTCATAGGTCGGGGCCCCTCGATAGACTCCGGGAGACCGACAATGCGGATATTATTCCTCCGGCTCCGACCTTCCAGGTCCGAGGTCTTAGCAGTTAGCTTGGCGTTGCTATCGGCTAGCGCCGTGCATCGCTCCTCCAGCGCTTGAATTCGCCGATTTTGCAGATCAGCATTTGACTCCAGAGTCTATACGTTGGCCGTGCTCGGTTACTGCAGCCTGGGTGATGTTCAACTTCACCTCGATGGCCGTGAAGACTGTCTTAAAATCAGCGGAGATGCTAGCTCTGTGCTCCTCTAGCAGGCCTGCCATGTCGGCTAAGCATGAGATAACGCTACCACACACACTCGGAGTTTCGGCATCGCCCTTCCTAGACTTCGCTGAATTTGACATTATGCTGATATTGCAGGAGCTTAATATAGCGGGTACTGTTCAAAAATATGCTATTTAAATCTCAGGGGTTATGGAAAAGTACTGTTTTAGAGTGAATTCGCGGGAGAGCGAGGCCAACACGTCTGCTACATTCCAGCGTCACCGGAAGTCCCCCGTAAAAAATACTCTAGAATCTCAACACTGTAATGCACAATCAAACTGGACTATCAGAATGTGTAAGTTGCAGTGATGTCACATGAATGTATAAACGATTCAAATTACCATAAAGACAAGAGAAAAACTAAAATGGAAATTGAATCTCAAAGAAAAGTATTCAAACCACACAGAGAACCATAAGGAACAAGGTTTTGGGCTTTTGAAAAATATTCTCCCAGGTCTTGGGAGTCAGGAAAAAAAAAATCATTCTAACCAACACACATCAAAAGATATTAAAAATTTTTACAGAGAAGTCCTGGCGTTTTTATGTCTGTTTTCTATAAAAAGTTAGCTGTACGATCCCTTAAAGCAGTTCCTGTCAGCAGTGACCCAGAGCTCCTTGTCTGTTGCTTTGGAGGATGCTCTTCAGCAGCCTTTACAGTACAGAGATTGTGTATAACAAGTTCTTCCCTATTGCATTATGTGTTACTGTCCAAATCGCCATAAAAACCAGTCATGTTAGCATCAGTTAATCTAACTGTAGCTCAACTGTAACATGATACAAAGATTAGTTTGTGGTGGTCACATGACTAACTTAGAAAGAAAAAATAAATATTTGAAATGAAAATGTAAGTCCAAACATTTTATTCAATTTTCAATTTTTTTTTATTTATGCAATATTTTTTTTATTTAAAATGTACAGGAAGAAACATGGCCTTATGTTTCTTCCCGTACACCCGAAGTAAACCCTAACGTAAATATGAGACTTAAAGAGTAACCAGTCATAGTGTTAATTTCAGTAGACGACATTCACCTGTCCCCAGTGAAAATACACAAATTCTGTCCTCTACACAATTTTTTATTTTTTTTTAAATCTAAAGTGTGCAGGAAGAAACCGGAGCATCCGGAGTAAACCCTAATGTAAACATAAGGCCCAAAGAGTAACCAGTCATAGTGTTCATTTCAGCAGAGGACATTCACCTGTCCCCAATGAAAATACACTAATTCTGTCCTCTAGACTACATTTTTTTTTTTTAAATTTAAAGTGTGCAGGAAGAAACTGGAGCACCCAGAGTAAACCCTAACGTATACACAAGGCTTAAAGAGTAACCAGTCATAGTGTTCATTTCAGCAGACGACATTCACCTGTCCCCAGTGAAATACACTAATTCTGTCCTCTACACAATTTTTTTTTTTTTTAAATCTAAAGTGTGCAGGAAGAAACCGGAGCACCCGGAGTAAACTCTAATGTAAACATAAGGCCCAAAGAGTAACCAGTCATAGTGTTATTTCAGCAGAGGACATTCACATGTCCCCAATGAAAATACACTAATTCTGTCCTCTACACTATTTTTTTTTTTTTTTAAATTTAAAGTGTGCGGGATTAAACCGGAGCACCCTGAGGAAACCCTTTCGTAAAGATCTTGGCAGAACTTGAGCCCCTACCGCGCTCTAAAAGGTTTAGGAAGTTTCGAAAGTCTGCATTGTGGTTCCTTACCTGAAGAAATGTAATTGGACCCCTCTAGACTATGATTGAAAGCCAACCCTTTTCGGAGGGACAGTAGCTTGTGTTCAGGATGTTCCGTAAGTCTGCAATGTGGCTCGCCCTTACCTGAAGAGATGTAATTGGACTCCTCTAGACTATGATCTAAAGCCAACCATTTTCGGAGGGACAGTAGCTTGTGTTCAGGATGTTCCGGAAGTCTGCAATGTGGCTCCCCTTTACCTGCAGAGATGTAATTGGACCCCTCTAGACTATGAGTGAAAGCCAACCCTTTTCGGACGGGCAGTAGCTTCGGGGAGGGAGTGTTGAGCCCCGGGTTTTCACACTCTTTCTTTAAGGCCAGATTGTCAACAATCTTTTGTCGTGTCTGGAGCTCCCTGAACCTCTTTGCTTTTGCAGTCGGTTTTAGGAACGAACTGCCGTTTGCGGTCTTCTTTGCAGCATTCTCCTCCTGCAGTCTCAAATGTATTTCAGATGCAATGGAGATATCGAAGTTACGTTCAGAGATTCTGATTTCTCTGTTCTTCATAGCCTTCAATTGTTCTTCATGTTGGAGCAACCTGCAGTCCTCACCCCTAGTCAGATAACTGTCCAAATCACTTTGACGCTCTGCCTCTTCTTTCTCCGTGAACCTGTCTGCTTTTGCAGTCTTCATTGCAGCATTCTGCTCCTGCAGTCTGCCACGTTTTTCACTTTCGATGGCGATGTTGAAGTTCTGTACATCGATTTGTTTTTTTCTGGCCTTCATATCCTTCAATTGTTCTTTATGTTGGAACAACCTGCGGTCCTTATCCCGAGCCTGATTTAAGTCCAAATCTTTCTGCCGCTTTTCCTTTTCTCGCTGCCTTTTCTCTTGTATCGGCATCTGAATGCCGGCACGGTGTGTGTGACGCATTGCAGCACTGTTTGCCTGCTGTTCCTGCTTCTGCTTTGCCAGTTCAGCCACTCTCTTAGCTTCATACTCGGCTAAGCTCTTCTTCTCCCTCAGAGTTCTGGCGGTAGCCTGCTCCTTCTGCAAGGCCGCCGTGTTGTCAAAAGCCATCTGTTGACGTGTCCGGAGCTCCGTGAACCTCACTGCTTGTTTAGCTTGTTTAGCAAGTTTGGGTCTCTCCTCCAAATGTGTCTTTACGACTACTCTGGTTGAATTTGGGACAAGGCCTCTTTTTTTGTTTGCCTCCTGCATCAAGGTCCGGGCCTTGGGGAGTCTGTCCTCTGGTCTAGATGTCGGACTAAGTCTGAACATTTCAGCCTAGTAGTGTCGTGTTCGTTGTTCTGTAATATTAGTAGTAAATATCCTACTGACGTTCACTACACGCGTTCTGGTATGACGGTACTATCTATCTATCTATCTATCTATCTATCTATCTATCTATCTATCTATCTATCTATCTATCTATCTATCTATCTATCTATCTATCTATCTATCTATCTATCTATCTATCTATCTATCTATCTATCTATCTATCTATCTATCTATCTATCTATCTATCTATCTATCTATCTATCTATCTATCTATCTATCTATCTATCTATCTATCTATCTATCTATCTATCTATCTATCTATCATGGTGCTTTTGCTTCTAGAGCCTTTATTACATCACATTCTGTGGCTTTGCAGTCAAGACTTGAGTTCCGATGACATCATCAAATTCTGGTGCCTTCAATGGTTTATTTTATTATTATTTTTTTGTTTTTGTTTGCATTTTTTGTAACACTTTCTATGATGTTATTGGGACCTCAGATTACAGAAGGTTTTTAGAAAACGTTCTTGTAATGTGGTATAATAACAAAGATGTTTTGGGGAAGTTATTAAAGGTCCCATATTATAAAAAAAGTGCGATTTTTATGTTTTTTTTGTTATAAAGCAGGCTTAAGTCCTATATAAATACTGTGAAAGTATCGAAACACTCAATCCATAGGGAAATACACACAGCCCGTATCCAGAAACTCTGCTTTTGAAACAAGCTGTCAGGATTTCTGCGCATTCCCGATGTCACGAATATACAATATTTAGACCCTTAACACAATTTTAAACGTAAACATTCTAAATGTGTCCCAGTTAATTCCTGGTTGCAGTGTGTGTGTCAATGACATCAGCTGACAAGAAGTACACATGGATCCAAGCTGTTGCCTAGCAACGCAATTCTGTTACAATATACATACTTACATAATGCACTCATATACACAAACACACGTGTACATACATCTATGCATATAAGTATACAGAATCAATTCACGAATCGTTAGAGAGGAAAACAAGGGAGTAAAAGTGGGTCTAAAAACACCTTTTAAAGCAGGTTAAATGTTCATGAAACTCTCCCAAGAAACATAAATATATTATAGCAATTGTGTGAAACATTCAGGCCTTTTTTTTTTCTTTCAAAAAAAAGTAACAACCTAAAGCCAATTTAAATAATCTTTGAGCCCCTAAAAAGTATTGTGGCAATATTACTAGCAGATGAAGATTGTCTCATGTCGCTGCACTACTGTCTCCTACTGGTTGGTGGGGGAACCTGGGCAGGAGGTGGGATTTGTGAGTGATAATATGAAGCCTGCTTGTGTTACACCTTCCAGGTGAAAAAAACACTATTTCACTTCCCAGGCCAACAGAAGGTGGAATAAATAAAGAAAAATAAAGAAAAACAACCAAAAAGCTCTAAAAATCTCAACATTATAATTCTGTTATTAATTAATCTTGCTTTGTATGTGTTGAAGTAAGTTACTTTTATATTGATGATAAGATTCCAGACACAGTTTCCCACCTTGTTGTTCAAAATGGCTGCCTTAGAAATAAGGTCAACACTCAAAATTCTACTCATATCTCTCCGGTATTTCATGTCCTCTCTGAAGTTGTCCACAGAAATATTTTCCAGTTAGGTTCTAGCCTTGGATGAAAAACATTGGCAACTACACACATCAAGTCCTGTTTGTGAGTTTGAGGGATTTACTAATAAAAAACTGTTTGCAGCATTTGAACTGAAAATTCAAATAAACTACTATAAATACAAATACTTCATGAAGATCATTATTGTCCTGAGCCTGAGACTTATTTGGACACAAAATATAACACACTAAATAATACTGGGTGTATAGGGAGCAAATTATGTAGTCTTCCAGAGGTTTTTCTTCCAGGCTGTGCACCTTCAACAGGGTCCTACAGTCCTCATCATGTATTCCTTGACTGGGCACAGAGGGAAGGAAGGCTAATACACCCTAGACAGTAAACTCAGGTCACGTCCAGCCTCTGAGGCTTTAAATGGACTCTTTCATGGTTGGGGCAGCAGGGGCCTCTGTGGTGGGATAGTGTGTATTTTCAGCAGCCTGCATGGAAACTGCATTGAAAAACGTAGTTCCTGAGCATATCATGCCTCCATTGTGCCTCTAGAAATATATCACAGACAGGACTCGGTTTATTTCACTGGAAAACAGGTTGGGGCTTACTGGGATCTTTTAGTTTTAGTATTTGCACCTCAAGTATCCCGTGTTTTCTTAACCGCTGCATCTGAAACCAGCCCAAGAAATAGCCCCACACATAACCCCCACGTAAAACCAAAACATGTTGTGTTTACGCCTCAGTTTTTGTACCGTACATATATAGAGGATAATTAGTTGAGCTTTAGAGGTGCTGGTAGGAGGATTTTATTACCTTCGGACAGAGCCAGACCAGTGTTTTCGGTCTTAATGCTGAGGGAGGTATCAATCTTCTCATCTAACTCTGGGCAAGAAAAGAAATTAGCACATTTCCCAAAATGCCCAAAATTCCTCCTCCCGTCAGTCTGTGTATGTGCGTGTGTTTGACAAAGCCCATCTCTCAGATTGGTGTGGAATGCCAGTGACTGTAGTGACTGGTTTCCAGTCTGCACGACCTTCCCTTTAGAGCCTGTGATTCTTCAGACCAGGCATTCATGATTATAGAAGCATAAAGGCCAAGATAATGGTTAGAAAAGGGCATTTCTTTCTCAAAGTAAGCAAAGTTAATTCTGAGACCCTCCCATTTTATTTAGATTTTGTTTTTACAATTACTACAGTATTACTTACTACTACTATTGCTTACACTTATTATTGTGTTTAGTGGTCACAATCTCTAATAACCTGTCAGTCTTTATAGAATAAAACTGAAAGAGTACCTTCCAGACCTGCCACAAAGCCACACATTCAGTTCAATCAGGAGAGACTTCATTTGGAGTGAAAAAAAAAAAAGAATTGACACGTGCATAACAAGACGAGAAATGTGAATAGGCTTTGTGATTGGACCCCATCGAAACATGGTATTTTTAAGGGGGTGATGAAGCCGTAAGTGGAATAGGAATCCCCCCTCCATGGGGTCGAGACACTGGTGTGGTGGTAATGAGATGAGAATGCTGAAGATCTGGATGTGGTGAGGCGTGGATTTCTAATGAGCTCAGCCTGGGCACCGGATATGATGGTTGGATGTGGTTGATTTAAGATCGTATTAAGATCTGCTTGGTTTAACTAAAAGAGTGAACGCCCATAATCAGCTGATTAAGAAGAAACGGGAGGAGTGAGAAAGAGAGAATTGTGAATGAATGCAGCATAGGGATGGTCTTCCTGACTGAACTTACGCTGAGCTTCATTTACTAGTCACATCAATGGAAGCTTGGCAGTTACATCACAAGTCTTCCAGTAACCATCTTGTCTGACACCAGCATGGAGGTCCACTGGAGAATTAGCTGTACATATTGATGAACAAGGTTTTGTCAATGCGTTAGCGTCACAACTGTGCAAAATGCAGTCATGAAACTTTAGTAGTGAGTAGTTGAGATCAAAATAAAGGCAGAGTTTGAAGATGGGTGGCTTCCTAACAGAAGGATATGTGAGGCTAATAATACCATAAAAGCAACTAATATGTAACAATAAGCCACTAATAGTGCCAGCGTCTGCTTCAACTAAATGAAATGGCTCATGTCTGTTTACAACAAGACGACTTCAAAGTTGAGGTAAAAATGTCCCATATGCATACTGAATCAATTGTCAGTGTCCCAAGATGACTGCATATGAGTTATATTTCAACCCGCCACAACAGACACGACATACTGTTGACATAAGACCGAGAAGGTCTTGCAGACATGTATTGTGTTCTTGACAGAATGGATGACAAAAGCCATCCTGCTGACAGATGTACGGCATGACGCCATCTGAGTATTGAAGACTCATGTGGCCTACAGATGTGCCATGTTATTCCTATTAAGTTGATAATTTAATTTTCATTACAATTTATGCAATAGCTGTTATTGTCTGATTCTTTCTAAGGAAAAGAAAAGATTACTGGTTATGTTTTGCATGTCCTCTTTTACATTTGCACAGTCACGCTTTGTTAAATGAAATAACTCCTTAGGAGGAATAAAAGATAATTTCTGTTTTGCCCTTAAACCTAAACAATGCTTAGAAAAGGGAGGTGTGGAGCTTAAGGCTGCATATTCTGTATAGCATGGAGGTTTATAATCATGGCCCATAGTGGATATCAGGCATAGAGACATAGAGTCCAGGCAAAGACAGAAATAATATGAATTTTGGGCAGTCTCTGTTTAATCAGCACTTCCCAGCAAGCATTTGATGGATGGTGATGTAGAGGAAACGGCCAAGTTTAGCCCGTTGACGTGATATGTAGGTTCAGCATCAACTGAAACATGCACAAAATATACTCAACAATATGATGTAGTAAAGGTTTATTAAAACAACTTTTGAAATTGTGTGGACCTGATATCCCAAAATGCTGCAAACGGCAGCTACAGTCACAGCTGACATCGCCTCAAGCTTTATTTGGTTGCTAGAGGTAACTAGTGCTACTCCAGGCTATACCAGTCTCAGGCTGAATCATTAAGTAAAGCCGCAGCACTGACAGTCTTGTATCCTGTTTTCAATCACTGTCTGAAAATGAGTGAGAAGATAGCAATCTTCTGTAATTCTGCAGGTGAAACTGAACACCAAATACCTCCATTTTAGGATCCATGTATACAGACGTCCAACTGGAGAGATAATTTACGTCCGTCCAGAAGTGTGTGTGATTAATGATAATGAGGGCCCTCTGTTAATGCAACATGCACTCTCAGGCTTAAACCAGTTCACATGTTTACTCATCTACTCTTTTCCTGGCCACGTAGGAGAAAGCTTGGTGGCGAAAGGTAAGACGTGTGCAGGGATCAAACACGGTGTCACCCACTCTGGAAGGAGGGTGAAGGGAGGACAGGAATCCAGGGTTAAGGCAGAATACGAGGAATGTGGACAGCAGACCCGAACACTGAAAACCAGCGACCACAGAGAGATAGCATCTAAGGATTTGCAGAGTAATGGCTCAGGGTCAAAGACACAGGATGAGTGATATTGGGAGCGGTTGTGGCTCAGTGGGTAGAGTGAGTCGTTCTTTAACCTCAAGGTCGGCGGTTCAATCCCTTCTGTCCGCTTGTTGAAGTGTTTTTTGACCGAGACACTGAACCCCAAGTTGCTCCATGTGGTGCTTCACAGCAGCCCACTGCCTAAATGCTTAGGATGCGTTAAATGCAGAGGTCATATTTCATGTTGAAAATGATTAGACATGACATCTCATAACCAAGTAAATGTGAAGAGAAATCTACAGCCATGCTAGCTGCTCTGTGAGGCTGTAGTTCTTTGTTTTTTTGAGCTGAATCAGCATGGTGAAATGCTTACAGTTGCAATGTTAACATGCTGATGTTTAGCAGGTAACATTAGGTTTAACACACCACCATCTTAGGTCAGCACGTTAACATGCTGTTTTCTGCAAAAAACTGGTGGACATAGTGGAGCATTTAGCAGCTTAAGAGACAGATATTTCCTTCAGGAGTTGGTAGAGACCAAAAACCGAGCAAAAAGAGAGTGAATATTAGACTTACATTCACCAAGTGGACACAAACCTGACTCCAGATGAAGGATAATGTTGCTCTGTAACTGCTGGATGTGTAAATAATCATCTGTCTGCTAACAAGTTCCTCATATCAACCGCTGCCTTCAAGTGGCCAAAAATAATAATCCGTTTTTGCAGGTTTGAGTAGTATGAGAGGAACTGAAATGTCTTTTTATGGCAATCCATCCAATAGTTGACAAATGTCAACCTCAGGGTGGCGCTAAAGGAAAGGTCAGGGGATCACCGATGTCATTGGGATTCATCAACTGGGGACCATGAATGTCTGTATCAAATTTTATGGTTTTCCATATATTCCATTAAGCAGACAAGTAGAAGGTGGATATTTCACAGAAAAAGTAAAGACTTTGACCTGATGGTGCTAGATAAAAAGGATCACCAAAGTGATTAAGATTTAAGTCCTGGAGACCATGAAACTCTGTACCGAATTTCTGGCTATCTATCCAACAGTTGTTGATTTATTTCAGTCTGGATGAAATTGGTAGACAGACTGGCAGACCGACAGTGCTATCCCATAGAGCCACGTTGCTAGCGAAATTTTATAACCATTCTCTGAATAGAAGTAGTTCTACAACATACATGATTGCATGCTTCATGGATAGACAGTCAGCTGGTAGACTATCCAGTGTATTTTTGCCTCCTTGTCCTGAAAATGAGGACCAAATATACCCATCCTTGCAAATTCAGCGTCCAACTTTTGAATTTAGCAAGTGAGATCTCTACTTTCTTCAAAGAAACCAAACTATATGCTGGGACACAGCCGTTCTATTTCAGCTCAAAGATCCCATAATCACAATTTTACTAAAAAGAGTCTCTGTTTGCCATCCTGCTTGATGTTTAGTCTCTCCACGTCACCCCAATCCACCGATCCAGCCAGACTGCCCTCTCAAGACAGTTAATTATGTCTCTAATGCACTGGCACATCCCATAGCTCAACTGGACCACATGGAGAATGGAGACACACAGCTGCACTACAGCAGCAGTCTTCCACTTTTTCTTTAGGAGGCATGTATCTGGGGACATTATAGATCCTTTGAAGTTGGTTTCACTGAGAGATAGCTTAACAGCAGTCGCTGTATACATGTAACAGTTCTGATTATTGCCGATGAAGCTGCAGCTGTTGGACTCTGGCTGAGAACTTTCCATATAAGACAACAATTATTATAATCTTGTTTTATCTCCAGTGCCATTACCAAAAAACACCTCCCCTAAACACTCTTCAGAGTTGTCAACTCCTAAAAACAGTCAAAATTACAGCATTACGCAGAATTTCCCATCCCTTCAAATCATTGGGGACACTGACTGCTTCATGTTAATCTTCTATCAAACAAGAAAGATTTCTGTAATAAAATAAAGTTAAAGAAAAACTCCACATTGCTCTGACATAATCTGAGCAGGCCACATAATATACCCCGCTGAGAGTGCATTGGCTTTGGTAACAAAAGACGGCACATACGGAGACCATTCACATCTCTAAGTGATTCCAGCCGCAGCAGGTCAAACCATCAATTCACTGTCAATGGTGCTTCAGCAATCCTCTTTTCTCCTATACTGTATGTGATGATTTCTTGCTTTAGGCTTTCAGCCTTACTGTTAAGCCTCAAATAGTCTTATACCTTAGCTTTTCTTTTCATATACCTTTTTACTGCAGCGACTTAGTGTCAAACACAATCCACAAAGTTTAACGCGCTGTGGATTGTGGATGTTAAAGTAATATGGCGAAGTTCGCAGTGCAAAAGGTAAAAGCCTAAGGGCCATTTAGGCACAGTCCTATCATTTTAATGTGGGGAGGACGTAAGAATCTGACATTAAGAGTCCCACTAGTTCCCATGTCTCGACTGCTAGTCTCCACCTCCTCTCATGGCTGGCTGCAATTCTTTAATTATAGAAGGCCTGTCTCAAAGGGGGGGGCAAAGTGTCTTCAAGACCAGAGTGGTGAAACCATTCATTCAGCCACTAATATGTGTTATTAATTCAATAACATTTGTAAACGGTGGTGGTATGTAACTAAGGACATTTACTCAATTACTGTAATTAGGTACAAAAAACATACTTTCAGAGGGAAATATTGTAATTTTTTTTTCTCTACTTTATATAGTTTTCACTATTATTTAGTATCTCGGACCAGATTTGTTGTATACTGGACCAGTAATTCCCATGAAGATTATTTTAAACTGGCTTAACTTGTATCACTGGAATTGCTTTTGTGATAATTGAAAACTGACAGAATGGAGAGCAAACAGTTAAAGGGAATGTTTGTAAGAATCAGAAATGCTTGTTAACAGCGACACCTGTGGCCGTTAAGTCAACGAAAGTCGGCGTCAGGCTCGCGCTTGTCCTCACTCTACATAGACATGAACGAGCATCGCTCAAAACAGTGAGGCGACACACGTCAGCTAAAACCACAATATCACTCTATATTTCACCTGCTTGGCAGTAATGTTAGCTGACCAGACGAAGGTCTCTCCATGAATCAATGCTGATTCTAGTGTTGGCTTTTCCTGCTTCAGCCTCCCGACCGCGGTCGGAGGGAGACACCGGCACCTGGTCGGAGACGATAACGTTTCTCACTGCGGAGCCCCGTCACTTCACAAGACACGGGAAACCTCTGTTGGTCTGGAGGAGCTGCAGCAGTTATTTCTGCACAAACGTCCACTGTACATTCACTAGATATTCTCAGAGCTAAACTAACTCTTCTGCAGTGTGTAGTGTGCGCGCACGCACGTAAGAGTGGAGTGAAATAGCGAGAACGCGCGCGGTGTGTGACTGAAGGCAAGCAGAGGAGCAGAGACTCCGGCCCTGGAGACCAAAGCTCCCTCCTCGTACCATGACCGCGGCCAACACTGTTTAACAGACGGGCTTCACTAGATATAACTTTGCGGTTTTGGTGCTTCCGTGTAGTTTGTGTTGGAGTCTGAGTCTGAACAGCGTAGCCACACGCAAGCACGCGTATGCGAGCGCGCATGGGACACCGACCCGGTAGATTTATACGTGTAAAAAGTTACAAAGAGTCCCTTTAAATGCAGGTGTAATCAATAACATTGATGATGAATAACGATGCCTGTATTCCATGTATGTGTCCAAGGGCCAAGGCCTTGGCATTGTGCATGCTGGCACACAGCCATAATTAAAATGATTTGTTACACCTGTGTATTTTCTGCAATGACGAGTTAAAATGGCTGTTGTTGAAAATGGTCTTTACCAGAGTCCTGGAACAGGTATGTATGACTAAATGAAAAAGTCTAATTGAATCCTTAGTGCTATGTAATACACATCATTAAAGCCTGTTAAAGTTTGCCTGTACTAGCATTTCTTTACTTAAAGGGACTGTTTGTAACTTTTTACACGAATAAATCACCCGGGTCGGTTTCCCATGCGCGCTCGCATATGGGCGCTCGCGTGTGGCTATGCTGTTCAGACTCAGACTCCAACACAAACTACACGGAAGCACCAAAACCACAAAGTTCTATATAGTGAAGCCTGTCTGTTAAACAGTGTTGGCCGCGGTCACTACACACTACACACTGCAGAAGAGTTAGTTTAGCTCTGAGAATATCTAGTGAATGTAGAGTGGACGTTTGTGCAGAAATAAATGCTGCAGCTCCTCCAGACCAACAGAGGTTTCCTGTGTCTTGTGAAGTGACGGGGCTCCACAGCGAGAAACGTTATCGTCTCCGACCAGGTGCCGGTGTCTCCCCTGTTCCCTCCGACCGCGGTCGGGAGGCTGAAGCAGGAAAAGCCAACACTAGGATCAGCATTGATTCATGGAGAGACCTTCGTCTGGTCAGCTAACATTACTGCCAAGCAGGTGAAATATAGAGTGATATTGTGGTTTTAGCTGACGTGTGTCGCCTCACTGTTTTGAACGATGCTCGTTCATGTCTATTTAGAGCGAGCAAGCGCGAGCCCGACGCTGACTTTCGTTGACTTAACGGCCACAGATGTCGCTGTTAACAAGCATTTCTGATTCTTACAAACAGTCCCTTTAATGGAGCTTTTAAAGCACTAATGTGTTATGAGAAGTTTTGAGATGGTGAAATATTACAAAATATTGGATTTATAATGTTATAATCAAATTCTATTAGTACACCTGCTAGGCTAATGGGTAAAGTGAACACAGCTGAAATATTTTGTCTAATCAGCAAAAGGTTTGCACTGAACTCCCCCTCCCTCTCCATTCTTCCGACATGCTTTTTCGCCAGCATACCTGAACACCAAGGGTCGGCACTGGAAGCTCGCCCTGGGGGGCTCTGTTGGATAATCTGTTAGAGCCTGTCAGAGTAAAAGATGGCACAAGCAGCACAGAACAGGCAGCTCTGGCTGGAGGTGAGTGCTACATGACTCGTCTTGAGCTATGTTGTGACCTCTTCAACAAAACTCCCTCAGTGGTCAAAGGTCAAGCAGAGCAGCTGCTCACTCTATCCTTTTTCAATCAGTCCCCTGACAGCGAGTTAATGAATTTGCTGGCCAAAACCAGAACTGATTACACGATCAAGTATCAAATTTTCTTGCAGTTTGTGAACCAAGGTGGTCAAAACTGAGAAGATAATCGCAACTCACAACCATCAAATTAGCTTGTGAGTTTTCTTGTAAGTAAATACGGTCAGCTAGGCAAAGACGTCATTAAGTTCAATAGAGAATGCATTAAAGTATTTTTCTCTAAGTTGTCAACAATTGAAGTTACTTATATTTTTAGCCATGCTAACACAGCACCACCACTTAAGTCCAGAATAAAATATCTCAAAAACATCATGAGGCTGACATTTTGGGGATTTGAAGGAAATATCAACAACTATGGCATGGATTAGGTACACACATTCATGTCTCCGGATCAATTGTAATAACTTTGGTGATCCCTTGACTTCTCATCCAGCGCCAACATTTTAGTTTGTCCATTACTTTGGTTTATGACCAAATACCTGCAAAACTAATGACATTCCCACCAGCCTCAGCTGTACTTTGTGTTTAGTGTTATTTAGCAAATGTTAGTATGCTAACACACTAAACTAAAATGGTTAACATAGTAATACCTGCTCACCATCAGCATGCTGCTGATGTTGGCATGCAGCCGGCATGGCTGTAGGCTCTTAGTCTCATTAGTCTTATCATACATATGACATATGTCCATTATCATTAATATAATATTTTACAAAACATTAAAGATAACCAGAAAACCATGACATTTTACTGGTATTTATTTGTTATTACATTTTACCTACATATTGCTTAAATGTCGTATTCAGTAGAAGGACAGACACTGATCTGTTCCTTGTGTCACTTTTGGAAAATCCTGGGGAAATGTTGAGTTTTCTGGTGTGAGTTATAGATAAGTATGCCTCAGTGTTATGAGATTTCCTGAAATAAGCTTTAACTCTGAAACACAGATCATAATATCAACGCTCGTAATGTAGGAATACTGCATGTAAGAATAAGATAATAAGAGGTGAGTTAACTGTTTTGGTTTTAAGGTTAACAAAGTAGATGTGGAAATCAATTTAAACGCAAAACATTTTTCAATTGCTCAGATAGTTTGTTTTAAAATGAGATTCCTGCACACTGTTCATGCATTCAAGCACTATAGCATAGTCATCCACTAGCCTCTTTTTCCAAAGTATGTTGTAGGTGTTAATAGTGATTAATCTAAAAAAATAGTCAAACCAATGACTTTTTTTCCTATCTTCCAGGCATCCTCTGCTTACAAGTCATGACTGTGTGGTATAAGCACCAACTTGCAGAAGCATGTAACCTGCTTGACATACAGTAGGTGATCCATCACAGTAAATACTCTTGTCACTTTTACTCTTTGTCAGAAATCTGTCATCACTGCATGGTAACGTTTGGTGTGTTTAAGTGCTTCTGGAACATCTCAGACTCTAGAGTCAGCTGCGAAACAACAACTTTTTTAATTGAACATTACATTTTTACATTTGCCCACCTAAATGTAACAGGGCATAATACATGATATTGATTGCACCTGTGTTTACCCTGCAATGACATGTCAAAATGGCTGCTGTGAAAAGGGAATATTCTTCTCAGTTTTCTAACATCGTGCATATAATTGCATTTTGCAATGCCAGAAAATTATTTTAATATATAAAATTATTAATTATTATAATATCAGTCATGACACTTTATTACATTATTGGTCAAGTTATTACATTATTGGGTTTATTATTACATTTTCGATCAGGATAAGAGCAAATTTTATCACAATTTTAGGCATTATTTCATTTTCAGGAAATTATTACATGGGTGCTACAAGTCATAAAGAGCTGTGTGGTGAAAGTGACTCAGCGCAATGAATCAGCATGACCATATATGGGCTGAAAAAGCAAAAATGACTGGAGGGGTCATGTAAGGGTATAGGAACAAGTGAGATAATTAAAAAAAGCTTTGTATTGCTCATATGCTCCCTTTCAATCAAAAGATTTATGGCAGTAACAGACAGACAGACTTGCATCGAACACGCATCCAAACTCCACCACATCAAATGCCTACAGTAGCACACACACCCTGTCATTTTGTAATATGAATAGAGACGTACAGTATACCTCCTACTATGCATCACTCAGCGAACCCTGCCCTATAGGCTTCCATTTAGAGGCCACAGTACTTCAGTGCCGCCCCTGTGGGTGCACCCTGCATGCTGTTACAGGGCAGTTCTCAACAACTCAGCTACAGGGTGGGAGGGAGACACAGACATATGAAAAGGAGCTCTGTGACTGAGGCTTAACTTCCACTGCCCACAGAGCAACCCAGGAAATGTGAGAAAGAACATTTTAGTCAAGAAGAGCAAACCTCTGCTCTATATTGGTAACATATGTGCTGCTGAGGCACATTTTGAGTGTCTAATAACTGCATTATAACAACATTCAATGTATAGAAATATAGCAAATTATAGGTTACATGCTGTATTTGTCACTTGGCCTTGCATTGAATGTGGTAGGGTGGTTACATAAGTGTGGATTATAGGGGGTTAAAGTGAGAGTAACACTTATTTTTGATACATGCAAAGCTGTATACAGCTGGATGGTCATTTTAGAGGATGTAGTTTGTGGTGCTGTTGAACTATATTGCATTACACATAGAGGTGTTTCTAATATTCAGCCTACTCTCATTTATATAAATGGGGTGGATAAAAGAATAGAAACACCTGTCAGTATAACGCAACATGACCATACAGTTTAATCAACACCTCTCTTAATCAGTTTCAACAAAAACTGAACATTATAACCATCACGAAGGTAGGATTTATTAATGATTGCAGTGCGTGTCTGGGATTTACTTTTAATCCAAGTCTCAGTGTTCGTGTTGCAGCCATTATTGAATCTGAAAACTGACAGTTTGTAACTGCAGAGTTTACTGCTGTTTCTTGTTTTTCTCAAATGTGAGTGTATGTAGTTCCATAGCTATTCTCTGCTGCTGTTGTGAACACTTAAGGCCGGTTTCTGGTTGATTCATAAACCTGCCTGTGCAGGAGTCGTCATAGATGGCTTCCTCACTGATTTATCAAAAGGTTTGTTGCCTTGCAAATGTGCTGGACCACCAATACACATGTGCACACATATGCACGCAGACCTAGAGCTAGTTGAGGCCGCCCACCCACCCTCACTTCACAGTAGCCCCTCTATTTCTCCCCATTCAGCCAGGGTGATGCTCCCTGCTTTCTTCACCTCTGTAGCAGTCAACACCCACCATCTGGCCACCTAATCTCATTTAGCCATGACCTTACCTAAACTTCTCTTCTGCACCCAACTATACCACATCAGTTTCACAAAAGATTATATTCACAGTGTGGACCTCTAACTTTCACCTTGCCACCTGTAATAAGGATGGCGCAACAGAGGGTGTACAGTTTATATATATATGTATATACAAAATATATCTGCCGTCTGTTTTTTAACAGCCGCAGCCTCACATACCAAGGTCATGCAACTCTCCTGACTCTACATTTTCATCCCGAGGGCTCACTTGAGATCCGCCCCGGCCAGGTGGTGCGAACATACAGCTCTACCTTCAGCTTTTCGTGATTGGCTGATAGTAGAGCTACGCTGTAGGTGATAAATCGTTCCATTAAGGGAGGGAAATTGGTGTAGCACTCAAACCGTGGATGAAACTATCAAATAGTTATTGTGCTGTCCTCCGCAGCAATTTTGCGAACTTTCAAAAGCTCCATCAACTTCACATCAACTAAAATGTTATGTTACGGCTGAAAATTGCCATGTAAGAAATATTTTACTGGGGCGGACTGAAGTTTACGAGCACAAAGTGGAGAGTAGTTCTTCAAATGATGTTGAAGGCCAAAAAAATCTTAAAACAAATGGCACAATGTAGATTGATTTTTGTCCTGTTTTCTAAGACAAGCTTACCATAGATATGGATGCCAACTATTATTATTCGAACCTGTGGCATACTGTGCCTCATACGGCATAAATAAATAAAACACTAATTATCTAGTCATCTCACATAGGAACAGAACAGCAGCCTGGAAATTACACTTTTATCGGCTGAAGCCATCAGTTTAGATGCCTCTCAGCAACAATGTGCTCAGCCGGAGTGACATTCCTGACTTTCTTAGACATATAAAGGGTTTGTTGCATGTCTGGCTGCAAGATTGCTGCTTCCTTTCTCTCATGCGCTGTAGAATCAGGCTGCTTCCCATTACGAACATGTGTAGCCCAGGCCAGACTGACTTCAGCTCACAATATAGTTTTTTTCCCTCAGCCTGACTGAGACAGACCGGTGGGTTTTAATCAGTGTGAACAACGGAAACGTGCTTGGAGTAGCTTTAAATCCAAATTTTCTTTAGCACAGCCATCACAATTATACGAATAAATCACAAAAATACAATAAATCATACATTGATTTATCACACTTTTTTGATCGATGACTCCAAAATTTCTCCTTTTCTGGTGATTAAGGATACATGCAACCATAAAAATTTGGTGACAATTACTCAATAATACTAACTGATATGACGAATGTATTAGATAGTATCTAAATGTTTGTAACAGAATTATAAAATCAAAGAAAATAACATCTGAAACAAAACCCATAATATGATCTTAATCCACAAATTGCAGTACAATAAATGACTGTTGTATGACGCGTAACACACAAATGGAAATGGCTCTGTAAATTAGGAATGACATTGCAAATGAGTTAGATTTCCCCACTTTGTATCAGGTCTGCAGCTGATGCATAGGTCTGTTCATGTCATATTTCTGGATGTTTACCAAGAATCTCCATATAGCTGTATATCTTGGGCCTGCATGTGGCCTCCCAAAATGGAGGCAGCATTTAGCCAGATGTTAATTCTGGTGTGCTACATGGTAGACCACATTGAAAATACATGGTTGTCACTGTCAGAGTGCTGTGCATGACAACGAAGAGTCATTTAAATGGTAAAATATATCCCCAAAACACCAAAACCCATGGCATAGAAATCTTCAAACAAATGAAGCCCTGGCTTTCCACAGATTACCTCAAATTACCCAAATTCTGGTTAGGCTTCTAATAAAAGCGTTTCAGTCCCATGATGACTAAACTTACCAATTGATACAAGATTATAAAGTGTAGGCCTATTTATTCTTATGAAATACTGTGGTAGCCAAAAATAATGTTAGTGGAGTGAGGGAACTTTTTCTTGCTTGTGTTAGACAGAGGACTAGAGTGAGTGTGGAGAAAGAGCTCTTTATACTCTCCTCTGTGCAGTGTGTAAACAGTGACAGGCAGTGGCGGCTGGTTGGCTTGAGTGTGCCTGTGAAAAGTGCTTGTGTTTCGATACCATGTCAGGTAAAACTCATGGCAAGTAAAAGAACTACTCTCATTTTAATTATTAAACTCATTAAACGTGTCTAACAGGATATATTTATAAGTAAATATCAGATTTTTAATCCAGTTTTCCGGCACAAAATCCTATGCTTTTTCTAAACATGTCACTGGCATCCCTATCATGTGTTGTACTGGGGATTTGCCAGATGGCTACCTGAAATACTCTATCATCAACTAATTGCTGTAGGATCCTGACCCGTGATTTGCATTTTTGCCCCTAGTGAATTACTAAACAGCAACACTGGTGGCTTGCTAAGTTAAATTTTCCTGAGTGGTTGTTTCACTGGTTTTAAGTATGTATTGCAATATGCTAATGATATTGATTCCACCTCTTGAACACCAGCAACACAATATACTTTCCTGATATCACAATTGCACTTGTCTAGCTGTTAGATAGATATTATGTCATCCGACCCATTCATTTATTCAGCCTGTTATTAGGTCCATCTTGGTTGATTAATTAACAGTGGAGCATATTGTATGGCTGCTCCAAGGCACTTGGTTTTTATTTTTATACCTGACCTGGCCATATGACAGTATATATAGACAACATGGAACGCTGCACTGGTAACTGTCAAAACATTGAATAAATCTATCTTAATCCGTTTGAGGTTTAGCATACCTCTGTAAAAGTTTTTCTAACCCTAACCAAGATGGATTTGTGCCTAAATCTAACCAAACCTTAACTGGTTTTATTTTTGCAAGGACAATATGGTCTTGTTGATTGTGGCCTCAGATCAGAAAAGCTTATACGTATGTGCCATATTGGAGGGAATAGACCAACACCATATTTTGTTGTTTAATTTGAGGACTTGTGTGTGTCATTGTTTCTATACTAAATCTTACATTGTTTGCGTTTGCACCTACTCTTTTTTTTCTCATATGGATGTACAGCAAGAGTTAGGACAGAGCAGTCCCTTTCTTTGCTCCATCTCATCCTGGATGGTTCTCCAGCGGTCTGTATATGCCCTAAACTTTCCCTAACATCAGCCATGCCCAGAATACCTCCAAAGGGAGCTGACCATTGGGCATTAGCTGTCACATGAGTGTCTCAAACTAATCTCAACTAGCTCTAGATAGCACAATGCTTCCTTGAACAAAGGACAGTGCAGTTGCCATAGCAACAATTTGTAAGCACATGTAGCATTAGTTTAAAACATGAGTTACATATTCTCACATATCTGGGCTTAGAAACGTGCAATTTGGGAATTTTGAGGCTCAAGAAAGTGCAGCATGAAGGATAAGCACCCTTATCCCAAAACAATGTCAGCAGTACAATACCAAAACACTGCAGTTCAAAAGTTGATAGGCAGCAACTTACTTCTTACTGTTTTCTCACTAATTGTAACTGCTACAACAGTAAGTGAGTAGACTGCATTGTCAGAGAGATTATTCATCACTTGTCTGGTAGCAGTTAGTTGGCTTGGTTATCTGATGGTTGTAGGGCCATCTCATTAGTGGAGACAGTAACAATTTTGGACAAAGGCTGATTGTCATTATAGTCGCAGCTGATAACAATTAAATGCACATGCTGGCAGTAATCGTGGGAGAATATTTGAGACAGACTATATGTTTTAGACGTAGACATTGACATTTTTATAATAATATATTATTATTAATCAACTTTTCAAACCTGATTGATTGCAGCAAAGCTGAGGTTCTTAAACTGTTAAAATTTTACTTTTAAAATGAAAATAATTTTGTTTAATGAGTCAAAACGTCCACGGTGTAGTACATTATTGTGACACTTTGAATTGTCATCAAATTCATACAGCAATCCCTTGTCAAGATTATCTATATTATTTATCCATGTAACCCTATCATTGTGCATGCTACTACTGAGGCTGAGACAACTGTTGCTACAGCTACGAGTAGTAACGCTATAACTGATGCTACTGCTGATAAAAGTACAGCACCTACTTTATCTACTCAGCTAACTCAGCAGATTGGTCTTACACCAAACATATAACAAGCATGAAAGTTTCATAACATTGTGGTTGTCTACTGCTTGTCACAATGCACCTCTAACAGAGGAATTGTGGTTTATTTGGTGGCGAGTGTACTGGCAGCATTTCTTGAATGAAGGGTGGGATGTGACTTGCTTATCATTGTCCAGATTTTAAGCATCTGACAAGAAATCACACCAGCAAGTTACGTCAAATCCTATGGACACCTTGCTATCGCTGAGACTACCATTTGCTGCAGCATCTTTCAAGTGCATCACCCATTGCTGACTGCCTCACAATTACTATTACTGTATCCCTTTTGAAGTCAAAGCAATGCCAAGCACTTCTTAATTTTTTAATTGGAATGATTTTACTTGGGACTACTTGGACCTCCACAAGAGCCCGTGAAACACACTGGAGCCCACTTTGGGAACGACTGCCCCTGCTCTCTGAACCATGAGATGATGAGATGTAGCATGAAACCTTCTCTGCCAAGACACCAACTCTTCCCAGAGAAATGGCTCTGCTTTTTGCCACTGGCCATCCAGGAGGAGCATCTGATACTGTTTGGCAGGAAACAGGCTGAGTCTGGCTGGCTGGGGAGGACGAGCTGGCTGACAGACACAGCCTGGTCAGGATCCATGCCCTCACTGGAGTGAGCCAAGAGATACAAGGAGCTGACTGTCTTCTGGACTGACCCTCTGTTCCTGAAAAGCCATTATATGAGGAACCCTGGAATCCTTCATCCCCCTGCAATCACTTTTTAGGGTTGTCCTAAAGTGCGTTTGGGTCATCTTGCCTTATTGTGTCTTGTTTCAGGATATTCACACGGTCATTTGCACAGAACTCTTGAAACAGGGGAAACCACTGGGAACAAGTGGAGTTATCTCAGACCGTTGGCACATGATTGCATTGGTTCTCAGTGCAGGTAGTGACCCTGTGTACACCTATTCAATGAGAAGGAAACTCTCTTATATTTATTTAAATAAGAAATGAATTCACAACATAGTGGAAGTCAAAAAGGGAATAATAAAATTAGCAAATGAATAAAATGTCTGTATAAACATTTTTAATGTTTTATAAAAACTGCATTCAGGGAGGATCCACAATGTTACACGTTATTGATATTACCCCAGTTCATAATGCATAGATGGGTGACTAACTAAAGGAAAAACCAACATGAAGTGTCTAGAGTTTTCAGATCACCACGAGTCACCGGAACAGCTTCAATGCGCCATGCCATAGATTCTACAAGTCTCTGAATCTCAACTAGAGGGATGTGAACCATTCTTCCAAAATATAGTCCCTCAGTTGGTGTTTTGATGATAGTGGTGGAAAGTACTGTCTTATGTTGGTCCAAAATCCGCCATAGTTGTTCAACTACATTGAGATCTAGGGCCAGGTACATTAAACTACTTATCCACTAAAACTGTGTTCACACCAAGACAGAAATATGCAAACGCATTCTTTTCATCAGTTTTATGAAGCCACGCTGATTAAGTTTTATGGAAGTGGTCGCACATGCACGAGCCTCATTTCCACTCCCACAGTTTCCCATAAATGAATGTAGAAACGCCTTTTAACAACCGTTTGCATATCCATACTTGTGCCAGCTCCACCACTCATTATACCTGTTGTTAGACCTGTCAATGACAAGAACGGACAAGAAGAAGCGCAATTTCACCGATTGTGTTGCACCATTTGCGCATTATGTCCTTTTATAATCCAACAGCATCAGAACTGTTGTCATGTTGTGGCTATTTATAGCGCCCATATCACTCATTTTATCACATGTAGCCTAACTTTAAACCATCATGGCGGAATCGCGCAATATCTCAATCATCATTATAAAACGTCAGAAAGATTGTGGAGCTCATATTGAAACAGACTTTACAAAGTGCTCCAAAAGCAGGACAGAATTAAAAGATTAACAGATAAATAATGGCTCAAATGAAAAAAGAAATTCATCATTCATAGATCATTTAAAATCAAGACTGTAGCCTGCAAAAATAATAACATAATCAGTGAAACTGAACAAACAACCTAAACAAATAATCTTTTACCGTAAGGTTCTCTCACCTTATAGAAAACTGTGTATGCCTGTAGTCTGAAGTATGCTTGAGGGCGGATATTCTCACCGCACATTCTTCTTATAAATACCAGTTTATGTGTGGGCAGTATAATGTATATGCACGGTTTGTGTGCCTCCATATCCTTTATATATCCTTTATATATCCTTTATCCATCTGGCCCCTGGTGAAAGTGAAGGCCATATTGGCATCATGTTAACAACATTCAGTGATCCCTCATGCCCTGAATGGAAGCATCTGCATTGTTTCTGATTCATTCAGGTGTTTCCTTTGAATTTTTCACCCATGAGACACCCATGCATTATCAAAATTGTCCTTTCCCTGTTATTTCTTATTTCGGTACAGTTTATATCTATAACTAACATTTGCATTAGTGTTTGGAATAGTGACATACTGTATATCCACTAATTCCCAACCACCTGGATTATAGCTGATCCAGTGTTTGCACAGTGATACACCACTGAGCTGCACTGAATTCCTCACTCACACCACACTAATGCCAAGCTCATTAAGCTCAGCATTACGTTTTGGATTTTATATGATCATGGCATGTTTGTTCCTATATTTAGCCTTTAGTGTGGTTGTGATTTTCTATATTTGTGGTATATGGCTACTATTTAGAATTTCAAGGTTAAAATGTTTTTCATGAACTGATTCAAGTTTATGATACCGTCAAGAGTCATTTGTGGAAGAGTAGGCTAAAACAGTTTCTCATTTTACTCACTAAATATTTAGCCTATGTGTGGTTGTGATTTTCTATATTTGTGGTATATGGATACTATTTAGAATTTCAAGTTTAAAATGTTTTTTTATGAATGATTCAAGTTTATGATACTGTCAAGAGTGATTTGTGGAAGAGTAGGCTAAAACAGCTCCTCATTTTACTCACTAAATACTGTATTTCTGCTGCAAATAACAGCAGTTATCTTATCTTATCTGTGCCAGCTCAGATAGTGTAAGATCAGTGGACCTATTATCAGTATTATAGAAACACCTATGCATGCACAGTTCTGCCATTTCATCATTCCCAGGTCGTCGTTTTCCAACTTTGTCACGGTTTTTATTTTCCTTCTCTCTCCTCAGACCACTCAGGCAGAGACTTAGCTGATGGGTGGACCCGAAGGAGGATTTCCAGCCCCGTGATTTGCTAATCGGTTGCTGGCTCCCTTGTCATTTCCCTGTAATCGTGGCTCCGGTTTGTGCAGCTCGCCCAGCCCTCCTGTCCGCGGACGCACCAAGTGAAGCCTACCTACTCCGCTCTGTGTGCGCTCTGGTTAAAGCCCGACTACCTTCACTGTGAAGGCTGGGCTCTGGACAGGAGGATCACCGGGGGCCTCGGTGTGGCTAAGAGAGAAGAGGCAGAAAAAACTTCTCACTTATGGCTTTCTTCTAGGACATTTTTCCATCGTAATTTTGTGGATTGTGGAAGGGACGTCATTTTAAAAAATCACCTGAAAGTCGCTCAAAAGTTTTATCCAAATTTTGCGCCATGGAGATGCAAAGGTGGTCCACAAGGTGGAAAACGAAAAGGTGGTTTATGGATTCCACTGTAAGCGCATTCATCACTTTAACCCTGGTTCTACAGGCGACCCATGTCACAGCAGGTAAGATTATTATAGGATCAAACGTCTATAATGAACTTTATCTGGCTCTGGAGCTGCAGACCCGGCTGGGAAAACTCAGTAACTGATGATGGAGATTTGGGGATTATCAGATTTACCTGGACGTTTGCGTCGTAGTCACTTGTACATTTTGTTTTTTCACCATTCCACAACCACAGTAGTTACATTAAAGCCACATACACCTGTGTGATTGAGCCACCAAACTAAAAAAAAGCAGTTATACAGTAAAACCTTCTCACTACTGTAGTGAAGTTAAACCCTGACAGGCAGTTTATAAAGTACATGCTGTCAGGTGGGCAGCTGCTTGAAGTGCACATATTTTTGTTGGCCAAAACACCCATATTATTCATTATCACACATTTTTACCATGGGTTACTTTTACGCATGAATGGAAAGCGTCCGCTCAGAAGATGAAACACCTCGCCCAATTAAATTCATCCTAAGCCTCTGGTATGTGCTTCTAGAGAGATCAGGAAAAAACAGAGCAGCGTTCACTGCTTTTTTAAGATTCACTTGGGCTGAAAGAAAGAAAGAAAGCTCTTTGTTTGAACTGTGGTCCGCTGGGTGGATGTGGACATGGTTAGCAGGGTGGATTTCCTCAGCCAGAGGACACTGGACAGACCCTGGACTTTGACTACATGCTTCTTTCAATGCCTCGTATTGATTTGTAATCTTGCATTTCATTTCAGACTGGTGGGATATTGAGTTGTGTGATAGTTTGGAGTGCTTTTTGTTTTATGTTGATTGTACTCTTCTTGATTGAATTCAGGGGATGTAATCCCACCATGAGAAGAAGAGGATAGACGGATTGAAGGTTATGAGGAGGTTCAGCATTAGTGTGATGATGAATATGTAGTAGTGAAGTGCACTTTTACCAAGGCCTCAGTGGATCTCAGAGCTGTCAGTGTAGAGTGCAAAGCCCCTCTGGGTCTGCAGGGGGCCAAGTGGTCAGACAGGTTCACCCTATCTCCACACTGCCCTGGTCCACACTGAAGCCCAAAAGCTGGCTTGTGCGGCCCCCCCGCCCGGTGCCCAGCTCTTCCACTCAACTTTGCACTTAGATGTTTTGTCGGCTGCGGGACAAGGCTGTGTTGTTGTGTGAGCGGTGGGAATGCTTCCCCTCTAAGTACTGAGCAGTTATTTGATGATGGTCCTTGTTGCACTTCCCTATGATTTCAGAGCCTTCAAAGAGCAGGCCTGCATATGGGCCTATGCCTGCAGCCATTATGACCACAAGTCACAGGGTCCAGGATTTACACAGGCTGCACACCTTGGCCTATAGACAACTCTGTAGAGATTTATTTTTGACATAGGATACTTAGTTTATCTCCATAATGACAGTTTCCCAGAATGGAAATTCAGCCTTGTTTTTAAAATGAGCTGAATGAATAGCTTATGGGTTCTGAAAAGGTTTCATAAGCACATGGGTGGTCAGATGTCTCAACCGTTTAAGCAAATAATTAGTAAGTTAAAGCAAATGTAGTCAATGCAGTGTCATTGCTATTTTAATATATACTGCACAAATCAATGTTGCTTTTTATTAATTTATCAACTTCACATTTCCTCGTTTTACAGTGATTTGTTTCCTGCTAGGATTCCAACCTGCTAGTTCAGAATATACTGGACTTTAATACTGTTACTTCAGATTGAAAATCTCACATTTCCAAACACATCAACTCACATCAGCCTCTTTTTTTTTTTTTTTTTTTTCTTTTTTTTTTAATCTTAAGCATTCAGCTGCAGGCCCTGTGTTCCGGGGTCTCAGTCAGTCAAAGCTGTTTCTGCAGGGTGCCCTCTTCATCTAGCAGTGTACAGACACGTTTTCTCAGCCCCCGGGGCGCAGGCATGTGCATTCCAGCAGACAAAGCTAGCGTTTTCAGAGTCCTCTCCCTAATGTACTCAACCCAGGAACATCAGCTAACCTGCTCCTTGTCATGTGTAGCTGTCACATATTGATAGTCATTGCTGAATCATTTGGACACAAGCAAAGCCACTGCTTGAAATTGTGTTATAACTAAAAAAAATCAAGCTCAAATTTTGAAATGGGGATAATGACAAGAGATCTGTCTTTCTTTAACATAACCTATTTGGATTTAGAAAAACACTATATAATAACATGTTCTAATATTCATATGGAATCATGCTGCATTAACAAGGAGTTAATGAGAGGAAAAGCAAGGGGGGAAAAATGCTTTGAAATACTGGGTAGGTCCCAGTGAAGTTTCTTTGGTATGACAGCAGCATAAAGCTGTCTTGTTTTAGCCGGCAGCATGGTGGAAGTTAAAGGAAGGAGAGAGGGGAGGGAGAGTGGGAGAGAGAGAGAGAGGGGGGGGGGACATATAGAGAGACATTCTGACTGAAGATATTATTAGAGTCTCAGGGAGCTGCAGGTGAAAAGGTCCTCCTCCGTTTATTAGCCAATTTCACCTTTCTGTAAAGATCTGAAAATGACATAAAAGGAGATGGATTTATGATATCAGTTTGCTCAAGTGTTACATACTATATGTGATAAAGGATTCGCTGAGACAGACATTTTTGGCCTCTGTCCTAAAACAGGTGGTATTTTATCTCTCGGAACAGATTGTTTACATCGATGTACACTTGTGAACATGATGGAGATGATATCAAATTAGTTGATTTATGTATTATGGTAATGTATCACACTGCTCCTCCCTTACTTGCCTCTGCAATTTGCATAATGATGTTCAGATGATACTGAGCAATAGAGGCTGGTTATTCTGAATTTAGGATTGTCTAGATTTCTCTCTCTTCTCCAGACTAAGGAGGGTCCATCCCTCCATGCCACCTGAGTCCTGCTGGTAGCTATATGGCCTGTTTGCTCAGCCCCGAGGGCAACCTCACACCAGCTCATCAGATGCACTCTTTTAAAACCTGTGCACACTCATTTGGCCACCTTAATGGATTGGCCAGTATTGACGTTTTCTCAGCACCTCTGTGTGAGGGTCGTAGCCTGGCCAAATAGCCACATCTGGAACATATGAGTCCTGGGGTTTGAACTGAAAGCAACTCTGCAGGAACTCACAATGAGGTCCTCAGTTCACTCTCCAAAGTAAGTAGCTGGTTCATCCTCACAAGCTGCAAAAAGGCCAAGTTGTCCTTAGTGATGGCATTCCTACGGAGTAACAGTTTGCTGATTTTGCGCTCAACTTCACATTTTCTTTGATGTTTTTACACGATTTTGCTTGGTATTTGTTTCCTCTATGTCCTCTGTTGAAATAGGAGTGAGTTGGATTTTGGATTGACGCTGAGGAAACTCTTTTATTCTTACTGAGCTCAATCATCCCACACAAATTCCCCTTGGAGAGACAAGCAATTTCTGCCTTCACGTTCAGATTCAGATTGCTTTTGATAGTATACAAGTGGACGGTGTTTGTAAAAATGGCTTGCTGGTGGAGTTCTGCAGATTTAAGTTTTCATTCAGCGTTTGCTTTATTGGACTGCTTAGTTTTGTAGTATGGATTGAAATAGGCCGTCTCTTTTTGCTTTCATCGTGATTTGCATCTGGTCCATCACAGGCGTTGTATAAGGTGCTAGAAGATAAGGAGACCAGATGTAGGCCAGGCCCTTTATGTGAATACCTTCAGTATGATAAAGTGACAGAAAACTGATTAATTCAGTCAGTGTGTTCTGATGCATGCCTTCCATAAAAATAAAATCCTTGCGTGGGACAAACTCACAGCAATGGGAGGATTTCTGTCTATTGGGTCTGAATAGTGTGCTCAAATAGCAGTATAATCAGTAGTATCTGGTGATCTTGTACAAACCATCTGCACGAGCAGTATTCATTAGGAATAGGTTCATATTGAAACAACATGCTTTTCTGAAACAGCCTCTTAATTTGCTTTCCCCTTGTTGCCACGGATGGAATGTCGACCAGAAAGTGTTGTTGTATCAAGAAGTTAAAGAAACTTTCAGAGTGATCTGACCTCTACATGCCAACCAAAACAGTGGCTTTAGAGCCGTCAGAAAAGGTGCTTGCTGATGCCTTCAGACACCTTGGCATGCTTATTTACCCGACAAAAACAGATTAGTGTTATTCTATTTAACAGTCTGCCATTGTATTGCCTGCTTTAGTGGGATATTGCTATGCTCTGCGGGGTGAATTGAGTGCCTGTTTTTATTTTAATATATGGGTTTAACTAAGCTTTGGTATAGGGCTTTATTCATAATGCCCACTTACTATATGTCCATTGAACTCTCTCAAAATATAGTCTACAACAATAGAAAAACATTCACATTGTCAAGTATGGATTGTATTGTTAGACAGTGAGGCCTATAAATAATATGCATAGTAAAACATCTCCCAGCTACAAATGGCCCACGTAACAGAATATCCTGCAGCACTTTGGTTTCTTCCTTATCATGTTCACCAGGTTAATGTTAAATACTGAGAGGGTGTTTTGATGGGGAGGCACAATTATAATGCTTTCCCATGGGTCTCTATGGGCACCATCACCACACAGGCTCCTTTATATAAACTGCATCAGATTGAAGAGAATGGAAAACCCAGAGAGCCTCTGGTGGCCCTTATCAAGGTAAACCTATCCAGGTGTTATAGAACTAGATCTCTGTTGGCACATTGTTCATTATGCTCTTTGGTTGGCCTTGACAGAGACATTTCCTGTCAGATCAGATGAGCCTGCAGAGCCACAGGCAGCATATCCTAAATGAACTAATTAGACATGGGTTGTTCAGTGGGGGTATATTGTGTAAATTGTTATTTATGGATAAGTTAATCATAGATGGGGTATATTATGTCCATGATACTGTGACTAATGTGTCATAGTGATATTTTGATGACAGAGGGAAACAACTAGCGGTACTGGTATGGTATGGTCATGATGAGGGAATCTGTGAATTGTTCCACCGTCTAAATTTGGTTAATCTTCCCTGTCTTTTTTGACCTGAATCATGCAGTGGCTCTATCACTGCTCTGTATTTATTCACCTGAACCGGACCAGGACACATGTATCAAACATTTGAAAACCTGCCGTATCATATATTCAATATAATATATAATCAAATACTTTGATACATTATGCATTTAGGGTGGCTGTGGCTCAGAAGTACAGCGGGTCGCCCATCAATTGGAAGGTCGGCGGTTCGATCCCTGGCTCCTCCAGTCCACATGTCGAAGTGTCCTTGAACAAAATACTTAACCCCGAATTGCTTACGAAGGCATAGCCATCGGTGTGTGAATGAGTATTTAGATTAGATCCTGATGGGCAGGTTGGCACCTTGCATCAGTGTAGGAATGGGTATTTGAATGGGTGAATGCTGACATGTAGTGTAAAGCACTTTGAGTGGTTGAAAAACTAGAAAGGCGCTATATAAATGCATGTTCATTTACCATTTAGTGTTCACTGTTGTCATCCATCATCCATGTGCTAAACCAATGCTATGACCTAACTGATGTTTTATCTGCTCCCCTGACCTGCAGAGCCAGTGGACGTGCTAAAAGTATTAGAATTTCAAAATTACCCCGAAGGAGTGACGAAAACATCAGGACTATGCACACACCGAAGAGCATCAAAGCCGGACTCAGCTTACAGGGTTGCCAAGCAGATCCAGATCAGTGCCCCCACCACGCAGTTATTCCCTGGTAAGATAAACTTCTCATCCTTTAACCTCTTTCAACTACAATGTGTAAACTGGTTAGTGTGTTTCAAAGATGTCTTTTGACAGTGGATTCTTCTCTTGATCGTGTCCCCATTGGTATTGTTAAGTAAGAGGCAAGGCTGAGCAAAGCTTTGTTTTTCGGTCTCCCCAAAAGCCTTTAGAAAAATATCTATACAAACATGCAACGAACATACCATTTGAGGGCGATCAGGATGTAACTGATATCTGTCGCTTTAAATATTGAGATGGTGTATAATGCTTTTGTATTTTTGGAGGTGCAAAAAACACTGTTTAACATTATAGATATGCTTCACACAAAAAACAAAATTAAGTATGTCTTCAGATTTTATACACTGCACCTACGAAGGTTAAAATGAAGACATATAAAAGCTTCCATTAAATGGCTCACATCATTATAGTGTTATATATCCAGTATATACATCAATGATACAGTGTGATAAAACAAGTTTACTAAAAAAGAAGTTGATTATTGCTTTAGATGAGAAAACTGAAGTTGATGCCTTGTTGCATTGAAGTGAATGGTAGAACCCAAAATATTATATAATAGATGATAGTATAGTTTTTAACTAGTCAGTCATTTGTGTCCTCTTGTAACCTGTGTTTCTACCCCTCCTCTTTTGGCCATGCAGGAGGTGTTTTTCCTGAGGACTTCTCCATCCTGACCACAGTGCGTCCCAAGTCAGGCCTCCAGTCCTTCTTGCTGTCCATTTACAACCAGCAGGGAGTCCAGCAGCTGGGCGTGGAAGTGGGACGTTCACCTGTCTTCCTGTATGAAGATCAGACTGGCAAACCAGCGCCGGAGGACTACCCTCTGTTCAGTACTCTCAACCTCGCTGACGGAAAGTACGTCAAATCTCAAACATCCACCCACGTAATAACACACTCAAACACACCCTCAGACTCACGGTTGAAGCTGATTCAGGAAGAATGGGTGTTGCAGCATGCAGGGAGGGGTTGTTTTAGGTGACTGAGGGTCTGGGTTCAAAATGCTAGATGGCGCAAACGGAACATACCAAATGTAATCCAACTGGACTTCAAACTTGTCCTTACCATCCAGGCTGTACCATTTATAGAACAACAACTTGATACAGCATTTCTATTACTTGCAGTTGATACAATTTCACCAAGTAACTACAAGACAGATGCTCTAAAAACTGCCTTATCAGTGGCCCGCATATATTTTGTCATGTGATTGATCAATACATTGGTTGTCTATGGAACAGAGGAATGGACTGTTCTATATTTTGATTATGCATATACATGAACATGCATTCTTATTTTGAGGTGGAGTGATTTCAGTGGCATTTTGATCATCTCAAAACAAGTTAAATTACCAAATCAACTAAACTCTCAACTCGAAAATTGAAACGCTCGAACATTTATCTGATTTCCACTGACTTGTTCTTCTTGATAAAAGCAAGAAAACAACCCAGATCTTCCCATTTTTGCACCACAGGTGCTCATGACCTGATTATCCATCTCATCGGGGGTCCATGGGCACAGAGACAGGTCAGAGACAGGGAGACACTGGATTATTGGGGCACAGCAGGGACTGCTATGGGCAAGCTGACCTCATCCATGAACTCACTGCCTCTGTTATTTTAGAAAGGGGAAGGGGCAGTCCTAAACTTCCTTTTTACCCCCTTGGATTACCTCACCCAACCAGAAACAACAACGCTCCTAACCTTTTAGCATAAACCTGATTATCTGTTCCCAGGTTCAGAAATCCCAGAACTCTCACTCAGAGCTGCGGCTTAGCTGACATGAGTCCGTGTGCAGGGTCAAGGACGGATAAATAAACAGATAGGCTGCTGGGAAAATGAATCATTTGAAATCAGATTTTTTGGTGTCTTCCAGAGTTATTAAAGTTTTCACTTGCTGAACATGCTATGTGATGATAGTTTGTTTTTTGAGCTTTTGAATGAAGCCATAACCCGGTCACAAGAATTTTTGTGACCCAAATTGGCTTCAAATGAGCTCTAGTGTGTACACAGTTATCATGATAGAAGGAAGCCTGGTAAATTCTTCAAAAGTCTCATGTCAGCAGCAATAACTAATGTGCAGGTTACAACAAAGACCCCCAGCCAGCTTTGTGTTACTCTTGTTAAGCTGTTTTGTCCAGTGTGTAGTTTTTGTGACCCAGTGTCTAAGGAGCAGTGTTCTCTGTGGAGGATTTTTAACACTTCTTGGTCTGGATGGGTTCCAGCTCCAGGCCTTGTCTAAATCTTCATTGACTGCAGCTCAGGCTTTGTACAGACTGTACTGTACTGTAGATGTATTCATTGTTACTAAGAAGCATATGTCAAGCTTGAAAAGAGAGGCACAATGATGATATTGATGAGGTGAAAAAGAGTCTTTAAAGGCAAGGGGAGGTGAACAGTGAGCTGTACTCTCAGTTTGATCTTATTTAAGCTCTTTAAACATGCTTAAATAATGCAAATATGATGTTACTTTTCTTCTTTTGATCATAATGGACTTCAAAAGTTTGAGAAACCGTTTAAAGCTATCAAAGTCAACTTTGGCTTTCCTGCCATATAAGGTGACAAGTAATCCTTCCTGCTGTACTGCTAAGCCCGGCGAGTGTTGCACGTTTATTTCCCTTTAAGCACTATGGCCTTCCCTGGAATGTGTCTGTATGATCTTGATATGTTCAAATGAATTGGACATTTTTCCTCTTCTGATAACAAGATTCACCATACAGATGTATTAATTCGATATCAGATATATATATCTGTAGCTGTGATAAATGCTTCCTATATTGCTTATATCTTGAGCTACAGCGGTGCCAGGTCTCATCTTCCACCTCAGAACAATGTTTTGACTGTGTGTCTCCTGCTCTGCCAAGGCAGTTCTTCCTGGATCCTGACACACACTTTCCACAATGTTCACCATGTCTGTCATGCCGAGTAACCCAGAAGGAGGATTAAGTTTGGAGTTTAATGAGTGTAATCCCGTGTTAAACAGGGCCAGAGTGTGGGGGCAAGAATGTGGTCCACTGCCGCCTGGTATGCAATAGCCCTTAAGTGCAGTGGCAAACGGTCCAGAGGCGAGGGAGGTGTCAGACTCACGTGTGACCCCGGTTAACCCTTTGCATCTATGGGTGTTGTTGATCGAAATATATCATAACAGAACTCTAAGGTTCATCAGAGCATTTGCTTCTGTGATGAATCACATCCGGTATAAAAGGTGTAGTGATGTAACAGGATTATAATCCACTTTTTATACAAGTGCTGAAAAATTTCCTGAGAACGTAAACCACCACAAAATGATCTACAATCAAATTTAATGTAATTGACTTTCCCCACAAAAAAATGTATTGTTCTAAATTTTACATGTTGTTTATATTACATCATCCCCTGATTATCATACACGCACAATATGTACTTACAATGCCCTTACAAGACGCCCTACGTGAGCCACACTAATTTAAGTCATTCAGAGTGATTTAACAACAATCGGTGACTCTTATACTGATTCTCACCTTTCCTTGTTGTGTCCTTGACCAGGTGGCATCGTGTGGCCATCAGTGTGGAGAAGAAGACGGTCACCATCATTGTAGACTGTAAGAAGAGGATCACCAAGCCTCTCCTCAGGAGTGACCAAGGTTCCATCAACACCAATGGCATCACCGTGTTCGGCACCAGGCTCCTGGATGACGAGGTTTTCCAGGTAAAGTTTTCAGTGCCGTTGTTTCAGCTGCACGTTGCCGCCATTGCTAGGTCACTTATTGACATATTGATTCGAAATGATGTAGCAACTATCTCAGTGTTGGGCCATCAGCGGATGGGCCCTGGCTTTTTAGCTTAAGCCTATGGCATTTTACACTGCATAACTTAGCCTAGCAGCTAGCTCTTCTAGCTCTTCTACTCTTACTTGGTTTAAGTCACTGCATCTCCCAACAGAGCACCACAGTGGAATTTCAGCCCGCACGCACGCTTTTTCAGCCTAAGCATTGTTGAAACAGAGCAGCTAATATTGGTAGCGAGAGAAACAAGTTAGTGGACTGACGAGTCCGTCTTTCAGCTCCGCCGTCCACACACCCACATGGTGCAAAGCCCTGCCCTCGGTGAAACACAGAGATGTAAAGAGAGGAGAAAAAGTAGCGCAACAGTAGTGGTATGTAATGTGTGTCTAGATTTCAAACTTGCTTCAAGTGCTTTGCATAAGGAGGTTTTAGTCAATGTCCCATCGAGAAAGTAGAGATGATTGAAACCAGGGCGGATCTGGAGGTGTTCAATTCTTTTGATTTTATTAGGAACTTCACATCGATATCATACATAAATCTGAAATACCTTGGGCCTTTTATCTTGTCTGCTTGTGCTAGAGTGTACTTTGATGATTGAGCAGAAGAGTTCTAGCTCTACAGCTTTTCTTGTTTTTGACCACATGAATAACTTGGTCAGTGTGTTCTAACTATTTCGGAGCGTGAGAGGCTCAGGTTATGTGTAGTGGTCAAACACTACAGTAGTTTTGCTGCTTGGGCAGCTTTTCAAACTAAAGCACTAAAGAATCCAGTCAATAAGGGGACTTAAATGTTAGTTGTGGAAAGTAAGACACATGGAAATGGAGATAATGTGTTTAGGATGACTGATGCTCATCAGCTGTCCAAACTTCACAAAAAGTCCCAGCAGCTTCTATGCTAAGTTGGATGTTAATCATAGCGCTCTTTACCTGGTGACTGCATTTTGTGATATTTGGAGAGATTTGGACCTTAGCCAGGTCTAAGCGGTGGAGCTTGGGTACCTTTGTACATCATTATTGCTTGTTTGTTTGTGTTTTTCTGCAAATCACAAATGGGCTCTCGGTCAACTTCTCAGATCCTTTGTTAAAGCTTCTCTTTATCTTGTAATTAGAGACATTTCTAGTGCTATGAGAGTTTCACGTGTAGTAGGTTTACCAAAAAATAACTGGCCTTGTTGAAATGTTCTCTTGGGTTGACTTTTAATCTGATGGTTTGCATTGGCTTGAAGTGAAGGGGTGGAGAGACCCACCAACGAGTGTATTTCTAACTTGATTAGATTGATGACAGCCATGATAGTATTGTATTGATTGAGAGATGATAAGTGTACTAAACTGAGCTGGAGTTTGTCAATTCAAATCAAGTAAAATCTCTTACTACAAAGTGTTGAGTGCAATATCAGTTATGTTGTTATTATTTGTTGAAATGAGTAAAAGCTATTAGTTGGAATGATTGATGATATGATTCTGTCATGTAAATACATGTTACTTTGCTCTAGAGAAGAAAGACTGTTGCTTTTACAATAAGTCAGTTGTTTTGTTTGGGTTGCCAAGGATGTGTGCACTCAAAGAAACCTTGTTTGAAGAGGATACAACTAATTATCCTTTTCGCTCTTTCACCTACTATGTGATGAACACTGAAGTGAATCTTAACTCCTTTTAACTGAGCCATTGTTGTCAATTATTGCATGTTCGACACTTGTGAACAATGCTTTTTGGAAACATTGCTAAACTTAGACACTTGGCAGTCATTGACTTTTAGCAATTACTGTTATGCACAGTTCATGTGCTTCTGGGAAAGTCCGACATCTGGGGATTTAAATGTTTGAAATCAGTTTTTCGAGCTTCTCACTGTGCTATCTGTGTCGTCAAATACGGTAACACAGTATTGATTGCATACTGCCAGTTTGTGAAGGCTTTTACAATTGCTGTCCCACATACACCATGTCTGGGGAAAATATTGTAGTGTGCAAAAAGTAATGCATTTTGACACACAAGATTGTTGTAGAATAAGTAGAACTAGATTGTTAGCATGAGCACCATGGACTTATTGTCCAATATTGTGCCCAGACTGTTTCTCAATATCACATCATTGAGACAAAACAAATAAGAGAAATACAATTGAGATGTATATGGGCAACTTTCTGGGATTGGGTGTATGCTGCCTCCATAGTCAGCGATTTGAACGTTATGCTTTGAGGCACAGTTCTTCCAGAGGTGGATGCTGACATGGGGTCAGGCGGATGTAAATAATGACAGACAATGGTTGAATTGTCATGATACTCATGGTCTTCTCTGATGGGAGGTAAACGTCACCTAAAGGCTGTATGGGGCTGTGTTTGCTTGTGAGAGTGTTGGTTTGTTTGTGGGTAGCAGGAGTGACTAGTCATTATTCTGATGCTAAGTTTGAATGATTGATGCTGCTCTTGTTTTAAAGCCATATTTGTGTGCATCATTAAATTTAAAGCCATTTTGTGTGTGTCCACAAAGATTTTTTAACTCTCTGTGCAGCTCATTATATCGTACAGCGGATTTTTGTCTTGCATTATTTGCCCCGTCTGACTGAGTGCTACACTGAGGTCATTTGGATCTTACAGGTGTTCACTGATGAAGAGTTAAATAAAAAGATGAGTATTATCATCATATGTCAGACGACCAAATTAAATATCAATTTGTATTTAGTAGAAAAGTATTGAATTTGTATTCTTTTGAAAATATTGTTTGCTTTGAATTGACCTTCATTAGGAACAATATGTAATCAGTTTGCAGTACGATGTTGATGATATCTAATTGTAGACTGACTGAGATCACTGTGTCAGATTACTTAACAAAGAAGAGCTAGGGACAGTTTTTTTCCACAGTGCAGAGTTTTATAAGCAGATTTGCTTTCATATCTCCTGTCAGATTTGATTAGATTTATGAGAAGGCACTGAAACCGGCATTTGTATGAAACAGTGTGTCCAGTCAGAGGCTGGCCAGTGGAAGGGCTCAAAATAGGAGCCATAAGTCAGTTAACAGGGTCTTCTCTGTGTGGTTTTTGGAACAGGTCTCCTGTCTGTTCTCTGTCCCTGCTCTCCTCAGAGATCCACAGGGCCCGATGCATGCTGGGATATACAAGGGAAGGAAATACCTTGGCCTTATGCATTCAAGCCAGTGGTTATAATGAGAAACTGAATTAATTGGTAAAATCAGTTTTGCTTAAAGGTATGCCCAGGAAATGTTGCACCTTAGCAGATTCTCTGTCTGAACTCTTGTTGTTATTTGACCCAGTCACTATATTTTAATTACAATCTAACTTACATATAGGAAAATAGGAGGAATATAAGTAATACACGGCTTATAGCAGTGACTATTTATTCACAGTTTCTCCCAAAGCAAAGTTATTACTCCCCTTTACACCACAGTGGTAGCTTTTGATTCCCAGGGGTAGATCTGATAATAAATTCAGTAATAATAAACATTTGCTCCCTTATTCAAACTCTGACATTCACAAGCTGACCCACATTCTTCATAAACGTCTATTCATGCCATACCTGCCCCAGGTTGGAGGCGACCACCGTCGCAAAGGGATCTGGTTTAGATGAATGGGAGTCATTCATTGCTCCGTCAGGCCTTCCTCATTTCCTCACCCCCCCCACCCCTCACATATTCTCCCCTGCTCACCACCTCCTCCTCCCTCCCCACCTTGAGGCCTCCCTACCGTGCCAAAGCCATGAGACCGTCTATTCATGCCTCGCTGACATTACCTGTCTGAATCGAGCACTCTCATATGCATACCTTCCTACTCCCTCTATTTTTGGGTATCAAACACTCCTCCGTGCTCCACCTAGATGGGCCTGAGGTGGTCTATGTCTCGATGCCACACCACCAGTATTGCCAGAAAATGCATCTTGTCTAAAAATAATATATTGGTTTGTGTTGGGTATTTTTTTAGCGAGTCTGCTAGCCTGGATAGCTAATAGCAAAAGAAGCATCACTGAGGGCGTCATTCTGACTGTTTGGCTCATTTCAGTTTCAATATAAGAGTCAACGTTTTTTTTTTTATAACTGCCAAATGGATTATAATAACATGCAAATAACACATAACAGTCTAGCTACTTTATGGCTCTCTTAACTGTTAAATGAGCTATTTTATGTCTCTGTTCTCTGTCTCTATCTTTTAATATCATCTTTTGGAGAGTTGATTCTCCAACTGTCAGGTGTGGAAACATTTGCTTTTTTCAGTCTCTCAGTTCTCCTCTTTTCTAAGAGAAACTGTACTCTCTACACTGTATAGGCTTTAGGGAAGTGACTAATTGTTGTATGGGGTTGTCTAATTACAGTTAGCTATGGTTGGACTAAAGGGATGTTGCCCTGGGCAAAGGTATGTCAAAGGACCAATGGTGACAACTACTTTTGATTTGGCCAGTGATGCCCTGAACTCGCCCTGTAATTACAACATGCAGTTGGATTTTAGTAGAGAAAAGACAAAAGAGCTATAACTAAACACTGCTGTATATTGACCATTCAAAACATGGAGGTTGTCTTCATGCAGATCTTCTGTGGGAACACTGTTGCACTGCTGTAACCTTTGACCCCCTCCATGTGTATTTACTGTATATCCCATGGTGCCGTGTGGCCAGGATGAGGCCAAGGTAGATTGTGCTTTTTGCACTGCATCACAGAGCAGTTCAAAGAAAATGTTATTTGACCCTGATATGCTAAACTGAGTTAGAAATTCAGCGCTAATTAAATGCAGAGTGAAATAATTCAGTTCACACATTTCAGATCAACCCTGTCTCCCACAAGATTATGTTCCCATACAACTAAACTGCATAACCAAATTACATTTTGAGGGAAATGTATTTTCTCCCAGATTACGATCGCAGTTCTACACAGTTTTCAATGGAAACGTTAAAATGGAAACCATATAAAAACGAAAACGCAACAAAACTACTGGGTTAGGCTTAGTAAAAAAACATCATGGTTTGGCTTAAAATTACTTAAAGCGAAAACGAAAATGCAAGATACAGTATGACTATTGTTCACACAGGACACAAACACCGGTCTCCTGGGGGAATGCCTGGTGTTTGTTGGACCCCTCCACCTCCACTCCCATTCATCAGCAGTGGACTTTCTCGCTTGTTATACCCGTTATTATTCAATAGCGTTATTATTCAATAGCGTTTTTATTCAACGTGTTTTCATTCATGGTTGCTTGATATACTACATCACTTGTTGCAGCCGTCCTTACAAAGGTATTTGTGATGCGTAAAAGACAAACATAATCTGTGACAAAATACTTTTCCTTCCACACGTAACTGAAAATGAAATTTAGTTGTATGGGAATGTCATTTTCAGGAGACAGGGCTGTTCAGATTCAGTAGTGATTGTAGTTAACAACACATGTAGTGTGAACAGACACCACAGAGTCAGCTCCTTTGAGTAATCAACCAACTCTCCAGGCAATAACTGAGAGAATCAGAAATCTCAATAAAAATCACATAGTTTAATATAATGCATTTTATACACTATATAGTGTCTTTCTTTTATTTTGTTGGCTGCCCTATATTTTCTCACATTATCACTGTATATCCTCTGATAGAAAGAATTAACATGCACTTAAATGTCTTTTCAATGTTAATGATGCATTTAAATAGATCATAAGCTCCACTTGAGGTGAACAGTGCCAAGAATGCATAACAAAACAGAGGATATAACAGCTATGGAGTAGTAAATGGATTTCCACGAGGATTCACAAGTCTTCCCCTATTGATCTCGACCCCGCTCCTCTCTTTTAGCCTCTCTCTTTTCTCGTTGACCTCTGACACCGCAGTCATTAACACACAGCCTCGTGGGCCTGTTTCTGTTTCTCTGCTGTACTGTGCTGCGCTGTAGCCAGGAGGGGCATATTTTGCAGCTCTGGCTTCGCTCCAAGTTGCCAGGGGCTTTTATCTCAGCAGTCCACAATGGAAGACAGGCCCAGAGCCTCAGCATAACTCTCCCCAGGTGTTTCCCAGCACAAAACATCTTTTACCATCCCAGCTGCTCTCCCTAAATCCCTGCCTGTCTGTCTCTGGATCCCTCTAGGTGTTCCCTTCCTGAGTTGACATCAGTTTCTCACTTACCTTGTCTTGGCTTTGTGCGTTAGCGCTTGTTTGTTAGGTGACTCGGCTCTTATTTTTGACCGGAAAGGTCGTTAAAGGAAGAAACTTGTCCATAGGAGTGCCATTTCTACCAGAAAGTGATTATAACTAATACTATAAGTTAGCTTGGCAAGTATAAAGATGATTATCTGATTAATTTAGGTGTTCTTTAACGTTAGTCGTCTAAAAGCATCTTTTCGACCTTAGACGTGATTGTTTTTATGCTAACACCTACAGGTATATGATCTTTTTTCTTGTTTCCGTGTACATGTATTATTGAATGAAACAGTCAAAAGTCTCCTAGTTGCACTGCTCTGGTCCAGAGGTTGAACACAATGTCTCCACAGCCTATTTGTGTGCAGACGGGTGGCTCTCAGACATGGACTAATTAGAGCTGACTCTAGGCAGGGTTCAAGCATTCACTGTTGGTCTTACGGTGACACATGAGGTAATACATGTCAGCTTGACTCAGGGCAAGGCTTGATCTCTCTTTCTCTGTCGAGCCTTCCCAAACACTCATACACACTCAGCTGAGGCCTTTCCAGACTTGGCACCTCGGTTTCCTGCTGTCCTATGCCCACTTGGCAGGTCAGTTTTGTCTTTTCATGGTCAGTATAGTAAATGTTTTCAATGGCTAACAGACGTTAAGTCATATTATATCTTTCAGGAATGGTGCACTATTGTTCTTACTTGGACACCATCGATAAAATCACCTGTCTGCTCATTTTCATAGCCTGAAATGTTATTTTTGTTTTAGTCACCAACACTTAAAGGATTAAGATGTCACATAAAGGGTGGTGTTGATGAGAAGGTCGAAACCACTCTTACATCTGTCAATTGAATGTGATGCTGGAGCCATTAACTGTACAGATTAATCAAACCAGATTAGTGAACATTTGAGGTGCTAGTGGGTGAATTTTGTTGTGCCTTTGGACAGAGCCAGGCTAGCCGTTTCCAAGCGAACCAGCTGATGGTTGTAGCTTCATATTTACCATACAGACATGAGAGTGGTATTGATTTTGATTGATTTTTTATCATCTAACTCTCAGTAAGAAAGCGAATAAGCACATTTTCCAAAATGTCAAGCATTTGCTTTAAAGTGAAACAGTCCCTTTTTAGCTTTTCTGTAGTTCCTTTTAGTCTTAAAGGATAACTTCAGTATTTTTCAACCTGGACTCTATTTTCCCATGTTTTTGTGACTAATAGGGACAACTATTTTTAAAATCGGTCCAGTATTGAGGTGGAACGCTGTAACTGGCAGCCTCGAAACAAGCTGTGAGGGCATGTGAACAGCATCAGTGTAATGTTACGTCCACTAAAAGTTCTTGTTTTTGCCAATAACGGGCTCAGACTGTTATTATACATAAGTGTCTGATAACATTATGGAAAGGACCCTGCAGAGGAATAAAATGTTTTTCTTACCTTCCAATTGATCTGCTCTTTTGTTATTGCGTCCCGTTCAAGGAGAAGTCTCGTTGTGAAATCTGAATATCCGTATACTCTGGCTCAAATAAATACGGGCGGCCATTGAATTCAAAGACCTCATCCACATTGTGGGAATCATCTAAATATTCAGCCATGATATTGAAAATCTTTTAGATAACACTAAGCTACTCCAAGACAACAAACTCACTTCCACTATGGTTGTATTCCACTACACTGTTTTTTTCCGGCAACACGTCACCTCGACAGACTTCAGAACGAGACTCATTGAGCGAGACTCCTTCCATAATGTCAGACAATTCTAATAACAATCAGAGCCTGTCATGGCAAAAAGAAGCACTTTCAGTGCACGTAAATGACGGTGCCAGCTTGCCCCAATAGAATTACATTGTAGCCTGTGAGCAGCTGCCTTCTACAGTGCTCTCCCTCAATACTGGACCAATTTCAGAAATTGTTGTCCTTAGTAGTCAGTTAGACACAAAAATATGGGAAAATAGGGTCCAGGTTGATAAATACAGAAGTTACCTTCGTATAGGCTTTTCCTAAGTGCATAAATATTGTGCATTTCATATTCATGAAAACGTATCTCAGCTGATGTTTCAGACCGTAAAAGTGAGAGTCGTGTTACACTGCATTATCAAGGATTATATTAAAAATGTAAATACCTGCAGGGCAATAACTTGGTATGAACAGAAGTACTATGATTGGCCCATTAAATCAGACGGCAGGAATGAGGCATAACAGTAAGATAAGATCAGATATTTGGCAATCTGAGGAAGGGGCAAAAAACCCTTGAATGTAGTGGCTGTCTAAGCAAGGCAGAATGGGTTGCTTGTTATAGTTTTAAGTTTGGTGTGTCGATGCACTCTGTCATACTTGTAATTGACTGGCAATATATGCTTTAATTGTTAGTAATGCATTCAACCAGTGAGAGAAATCAAGTTAAAGTAGCACTCCACCCACCCAGAGGCACACAGGGAGGAATCTCTGCACTGTCAAACTGAAGCGGTGAAACGAGATGTTGATGGATGGTTACACGGAGAAAGTTTCAAGGAGCACTGCTTGTTTTCCCTTGGGACAAGCCTTAGCACATGGATGTTTATACTAAGGTCCATGTTAAGGATCCATAGATCTAGTTCTAACACAGGGGGGATACACACACACTCGCACATTCTCTCACAAGTTGCAGCCTGCTTCATTTTTCTCTCGTGCTTTTCTGCCAATCATCTATTCTGCTCTTCAACGTATGGTGTCCCTGCTCACACAAGCGCATCAGGATTTTACCTCTGGGCTCAGGCATCTCCGTGTGCTCGCCTGCCAAACATCCTAACCAAAGACATGCCCCTTCTCCCGCCTCCCAAGCACCCCCCTCAGCTGTCTTTGCAATGTGTATAAAGGCTCAGAAAACCAGCCTCCAGGAGCTCGGTTCAAGCAATTACAGACTCCAAAGAAAAATCCAGATGCTTTCGCCAATATGTTCGCTGTCTTGCAGCGAGCTGTGTGCTTTGGCAGTAGGAGTGATAACAAGGCGAGACAGTGCTGGAGTGGTGTGAAGCATTGTCCCAACCATAGAGAGAACATTGTGGTTTGAGCAACTTTCCCTAACCACGTCTGAGGTTTTACTCTTTCCTGTGTGCTATTTCAATGGGTTTCAGACAACGCCATTGTGTATTGTTGGTTTTTGCTCAATATAGTTATTTCAAGAGACATTTTTTGAGATGGCTTAATTTTAGCACAATCCTCTTTGACTCTGTCGCACCAGACACCGTCAGTAAGCATGCGGTCTCGCGAGCTAAGACTTTAAATTAAAAGCTGTTGACAACTGGGTTTGAGGGTTTTGAGCTTGACTGATTTTGTGGCCAGTAACGACAGTTAGTTGAGCGTGAAAGAAAAGAACATATATTTTTGTTTTTTAACATAACATTTTTGGCAAGGATTCGAAAAAGCAAAACAAACAAAAAACGTTTGTTAAAGAGTTAGAAAAAGTTATGTATTGTGGCAGAATATTTTACAGTTGAACTAAAACTGCAACAGTATATAGAGCAGTAAATGCTGAAGAGTAAACCTCACTGAAAAAGTCTTTTACTGTAGCGCACAGGGCCTGCCAGGTGGGTCTTAATGATACATGTTTATTTGATATCCCGAGGTAAACCCCGGCGCTGATAATAATAATAATCTTCGCACTGATAATAATAATAATCTTCCCAGTGACTGAACTTAGTTTCCTCCCCTGCACCATGTGAGTGTGGACTCTGTGGGGTGTGTGTCAAGCTGTTTAATCATACCAGGGGGGATTTACTCTGCCAGACTCTATAAGTGTATGGGACCCAAGAGATCTGCAATTTAAGATTTACATTTATGCCACTTCACCCAGCATGTGTGAGTGTGTGAGCAAGATGAGACATGATCTTCTTTTGTCTCTGTGTGTGTGTGTGGGCTGCATTGTCTTCTCTGTTGCTAGTGATCTGGTTTCATCAACCTTTGTAAATAGATCTAATTCAAAATAGTGATATGTAATATTACTGTCATGAAAGATTACATGTGTTCCTGTATGAAGATATGTGAAGTGACACAAGCTTCTTTTTCTCTTTTCTGTAGGGTGACATCCAGCAACTCCTGATTGTGGCTGACCCCAAAGCAGCAGATGACTACTGTGAACACTACAGCCCCGACTGTGAAACTCCCCACAGTGCTTCTCTGCAGGCCCAGCAGCCAGAGGAAGAGGTCAGCCAACCAGGGAGGGTGGGGGAGATTCAACAAAGAAACCAATCCGGGGCCCTGATTAATTTCTTTTTTCTATCAGGAGATATTGAAGAGCTTCAACCTATTAACCTATGTATTGCTTATTGTTCGTATCCATTGCCTGCTGACGTTTTTCGACGTGCAAAGACGTTACAGCTGTCAGGATTTATTCGCAAATGATAAATCTGTGTGTCCTCATTATGAGTCGCAATTTGGAGGCAGATGCCTCAGTGACCTACTTATTTACTTGTTCAAAAGGGGTTTATTGTTAGTTCTTAGTTAATTAGTGTAACTGATAGATGTTAAATAGATATCGCTGTACTATTTTTGATCAGTGATTTATTAGATCTGCTTGTGTGTCTGTGTCCACTTTGGTGTTTCACAGATCCACTTCAGTGCGTGGCTATGCAAGTTTTATATTTGTAGAAATATAATATATATAAGGAGAATTACCATACAAAAGATCATGTATTTTAAGTTCAGACTTAAATGACTAAAACAATATGAGTATTGATCAGTCAGGCTGCCTACACTAGTACTGGAAAGACTATGAACTTATTCATATGGTATATTGCACCATTGTATTGTACCCATAAAGTGTAAATACACACTAAATCAGCAGTTGAAACTGTGCATGGTGCACATCTGACCACATCGAAATCAGTGATGTCATAGCAGGTGTCTTCCATTAGCTGTGAAAGGTAAAATTGAAAATGTTAACCCATGGAAAGTGACGCAGCCGCTGTTGTCTGACCTGTGATATTTAGTGTATATATACCATTTAGAGTACCAACATCATTTAATTTAGTGATCATAATGCAAATGCTGAGTTCAGTCAGTACTGATCAACAATGTTAATTTTGAAGTTCTAATGAAAGCAGCTGATCGGGCTACCTATTCTGTTTCTCTGGTCTTTTTCTGCATTTCATAAAAGCCTATTAACCCCAACTGTTTACTTCTAACTCTTATTCCTGTTAGTAAGAGTTAGAAGCAAGACCCAGCAGAGGCCAAGGACACAGTGGATTATGTTATTGTTATTCAATAGATGTATTAGCCATTTTAACTACTCACACACTTAAAACTGCATCAGTCTTAAGTGCAACAAGTTAACCCCTCTTTTATATTTGCCCATTAATCATTAAGATGATTATAAGGGGCAGGGTGAAACAATCAGCGACATTGACCAGCTATAAAATAGCAATGTGGAGCCTGAACCTAAGTCAGTGCCAGCATAACCCCACAGATCCATCTGTGTTTCATTAATTTGATATTTGCTAAATACCATAACCCATCATTTTTAATCAGTTAAGCATGGTATCATGTTCGGACTTTGCTTCCAAGTTGCAGCCTGAAGTGATAAACCTTTTTGACTAGAAGCCGGGGTTTTCCCCTGCACTTCATCTGAGTAGTATTATATTGTATAGCTTCAGAAACTACAAGGGAACTACATAACTAAAAGAGAGTCCAACCACTTTAATCTGGCTGAACTTATAAAGTCCTCAAAAAAATTTACATTCGTGCAGTGAGAAAGTTCCATTACGATATCCCTGAAATGCAGCTGGTATTTTGTCTTTGAGGTTTCCCTGTTTTCCTGTTTTTTATGAGCTCTTAAACATCCCATCTGCTTACATGTTTGTAGGCTAAGACCCACATGGCTAGTTCCAGCATTTTTTTACTCGTTTGTTCACCACATCAAGACCATTATCTAATTTAATAACACTTACGGCTTTGATCATTTAAAGGTAATGATGTTTTTTTAATTATTAGTAGACCTGGATTGTAAGATGTTAATACATTGATAAATTATACATTATACTACATTATAGCATTACACTTTGGCTTTAATTGTTTCAACATGTAACATGCCCAGGATGATATGTACCATATGTATCATCTTCTTGCTGAAAGAGCACTAATACTAACACTAAGACCTCTCTTCGTTCCACTCTCTCTCCTCTCTCTCTCTCTCTCTCTCCCAACCTATCTAGTACACTACTGATGATTTAGATTACTCTCAGTTCTATGATTACGCTGAGGGAGCCACAGACACCATTCCAACCAATGAGTATTCTGAACCACAGGTAAATGAAAAAAGGAAAAGAAAAGAAGATGTGTTTCCTGTAATGTCTCTTTTTGTCAGTCATCCATCCCATCCCTCAGTTCGTCTTGTGTTGTCTGTGTGTCTCAATGTTATGTTTACGTGCACACCGATACTCCAGTAACTGGGAGTAATCAGCTTTATTATAATATTTTTATTAGAATGTTTTAGCCAAAGTGTTGATTAGCCCCACTCATAGACTGTATATATAGATGGACGACGTGTCTCCTCTTCCTCCCACTGTACAAAAGTGAAACCAAAATATACACATAACATACATCAGCGTGATAAGAACTGCCTAAAATGACAGAAACCGTCTTTGGGAAAAATGTATTTGACGTGTAGTTTGATTTTTAAGTTGTCCCATCCACTAACATGGAGGGGGCGGGATTTATGACCTATACTGCAGCCAGCCACCAGGGGGCGATCCAGATGTTTTGCCTTCACTTTTGGGGAGCTGCCATGTCATCCATCTATATATACAGTCTATGACCCCACTACATTGAAAGATTGAGCAATAACCTGGGTGTCCTGACCTGGTTATGTCTACACTGATTATGACCTTACAGTAAGGCAGCATGCAGTGTGCATGTAAACATACTCAGTGTGTCAATCCTCCTTGTGTCTGTTTTATGAGGCTGCTGCCTTCTCTCAATGGGAAAATGCCATCTGCTTTGATTGTTTTTTTGCATTCCAGCATGTCTTTAAAACTATTGTATATATTATCTATACTGTATATGGATATCGGCTACGTTTTACTTTACATTTTGGAAACTGAAGCTAAAGGACTCTGGGTATTACTGCAATAGCTCTAAAGAGTTGCTGAAAGGCAAATCCTGTGTGTTTTGTGTGTGCATCTGTCCCAGATAGATTTTTATATTAATGCCTGAAAATTCTCCTGTGTGTCACATGAAAGGCCCAGTCCTCGATTGTTGTGCAGCATCCTTTCTACCCAACTGTTACATAATATAAAGTTAACATGGCCAGCATTCCCATTGCAGCCCTTGTAGTTGATATACATGGTCAACGTTTTAAAGAACACCATGCAGGCCAACTACTGCACATGGGCTGCTGCTGGAAAGTGGAGCACATGGAGTCTGACAGTTGGGTTGGAAAAGACTCTGTACAACGGTCGCGGATTGTGCCTTTAAATCATTTCCACTTTTAAATGTTCCATGTTTGTCTTGGTGTTCTTTGTCGCCGCCACCTCTTCCAGAGAAAGAAACGTAGTGTCTCCATGAAAAAGAAGAGGACCAGAAAGTCCCTCAGTAAAACTAAGGCCAAGCCCTTAAACTTCTTTGCTGCCAAAAAATCAGCAGCTAAAAAGTTTGCCGCTAAGAAGAAGCGACAGATGCCTGGCTACCAGGCCACAGCGCCAGCACGACCCAGAGGCAATTTTAGGGTAAACGTCCACGTAAAGACAAAACCAAATCGCATCAAGATCTTCCTGCCTTGAAGGGAAAATCTCTGATGGCAGACTTAGAGCTCCCTAACCTCTTTTGTGTAGAAGTAGCAGAGTCTGTAGCCAGCTTGAAAGGACCCCTAGCAAATAACCTCTGGTTCGAGCCTTTGTGTTAACCCTCGCTTTATATTTCTTTCCTTTTTTCAACATGACTCAGCCAAACAATGTAGGAGATTACAATACAGACTATGACTACGGAACTGTAGATGGTACTCAAACTCAGTCCCCCTTTGCCACGAGCGGACCCAGTGAGGTAAATTTCATCTTCATTCTTATGCTTGTAAAAAACAGTGTTAGGTGTTTTGGGAAATGTGAGCCGGGAAGATTTTGCCCAAGGAAGTATCTGGTATGAAATGACAAAGACACAACCATTCTACTGAATCGATGTGTCTTTTGACTTACTAAGAATTTGGTGTGTGGCAGAACTGATGGACAGAGGGAGATTTTTTAATGTTTAAAAGCTACAACCCACTTGTTCCACTGCATGCAGATTCTAGGGAAGCATTGCATGCTTAGAAAATAATGCGGTGGACATTGTGGAGGTTATTTGTAGCTTTATCTCGTCATACATTTTTGGCAAAGGCTGCAAATTTTGTTAGTTCCCAGCAAGTTAACACATTAGATCTAGTCAGACACCGCAACATAGTTGTTTAAATGTGTCTGGCATATGGAAGTAATTGTGGCTTTGAACAAACATTTGCCATACTGATTTTACTGTGTGTTAATATTATGATTAGAAAAGGCTATTTGTTCTGGAAACGTGGCCCTCCAACATGAAACCACTCAGACTTTTAGTGAAGTAACATGTGCGCCTTTACCAAGAGCCATTAATATGTTCTGTGATATTTGGAGATAGTGCTGTTCGCTCAGTCACTCTGGCTTGTCTGCTTTTATTACCCACACAAAGAGTGGAGAGTTGACGAGATTTGCAGCCTTATCCAGGATTAAAAGAAGCTGATGATGGCAGAGCCTTTCTCAGCCAATGCCACTTATAGTAAATGATAGTGGAGATTATCTATTAAGTAATATACTATGCCCTGTCCATCACATCTTAAGCTTGGTTTTGATCACTAGTTCTGCTAATTACCTCTAAAAGAACTATGATCGCCAAGGTTAAAATCTCCTCACAGCCAGCTATGAATGTGCATCATCCACGGCAGTGTTTGACTAAAGTGGATGTGATTCTACAGGCAATTTCTAAATGTATCATTTGGCAAGATGGAGCGCTGCCAATAATAACTGTGTAATTGCATCCATTTTGTTGCTCTCCAAAGCTAAAGCTAAGCAGCGATCAGTTTGGATTGAAAGACAAAAATGTGCCAGGTGATTGTGGTTGTAGTACTTGTGCCGAATACAGAGTGTACCAGGGTAAACAATACAATGACTAAGAAATGTAAAATTGAGTTGTATGTATCTTGATGCACTCTGTATATCTGCACAGCTACTACAATCTGATGATTGAGTAGATGTCCATGCAAATTGCTGCTTGTGTCATTTACAGACATCTATTTCAGCCTTCCTTTACTGTCTGTATCAGCAGTATGATGAGAAAGAAAAGAAGGCTGAGATAACATCAAGTCTGTCTTGACATGTAGGGTTAACAAACTTTTGATCATCAGACTTTATAATGATTTTATTCAGTCGTCACGGTAACACTTTATTTATCCCTTTGTATGTAATTTACTATTTACTGAACTGAACTGCACTACTGTATTTCATGAATGTGTGATTTAACAGAGCATGCAGCGTTTGTAACATTTCCATCTTGGAAGAGTTTTACACCGGGATTGTTAATGCAGATACTTAATCAGTACATAATTAGTAACATGGTTCAGTACTCAACAGTGTATAGTTTACACAGCACACAGCACTGCCAAGTCAGTAACTGTCAGATATTTTCTCTATTCCTCCAAGATAACTCAAGATTGTTATTGTTGTTGGAATGAATAAGGTGTTACCGTTGCTATTTTGAATTTTATTTTCTGCATATCATGCTGAATTGATATTCAATTTGCTTTAATAACATCTAAAAGTAGACTATTTGCTTCAATTGCTTAACTAACATCCTTATTTCCTTGGTTGCTCACCATCACTTCCCCCCCCCCTCTTCGCCTGGGTAACACCTGGAAGGCTGTGGAGGAGGATGTTGTCGGTGCATTTGTCACCGAGGCCACTCCCGTTGCTCCGGAGCCCGTTGTCCCAGAAACGGTGGACAAATTGGAAACTGGTGCGGACGCATATGACTTTAAGGAATATGACTTGGGCGAGGTTGACAACAGGTTGTATGATTACGGGGCGTATGATGAGTATGGCACGGCCCCGCCCAGACCCACGGCAAACTACCACGAGGAGGTGGGGCCTGGGGTCGCAGCTGAAACTGACGTTTCTGAGAGCACCGTAAGTACCACCCCCCGGCCCGGTGACTGAGGGGTGTGAGCATGAACGGCACGCTACACGTTAGGGACTCTGTTTGTGTTTTGGACTCACTCTGTTTTCCAGTGCACGCCTTCCTAGTTGGTTGCTTGGCAATGTGTCATTGACATGTTGAGTGTGGAGTCTTGCTGCTGTCTCACTGGTGTATGATTGCTGATTTAATGATTTAATGATTGACAGCTACGATAGGGACAATGCATGCAACTGGGTTTTCTTCATTTAATAGATCTCATTCTGACATACTGATCAGTGTGTGCACAAGCACAGAGATTATTCATACTTCTCTTCTTTCTTCAAACTTCACCCCTCCCCACACACAGCATTCAGTCAGGGTATGTCGGCCCCACCTGTACACCACCCATACATACCGCCCCATGCACCCTCCCCACCCACTGATCCCTCTCTCTCCTCCTCTGCCATTTTAACAAGCAGCCTGTCTGTGACATATCCCTCCCTGTATGCACAGCAACTAGCCCATAACTCATAGGCAGCTTTCTGCACAGTGCACACACACAGTTGTAATCAAGATGTTATGGATTCCTTTCACTTCCCTCTCAAATGTTTAAACTCTGCCTTCACCAACCAACAGTCACAGTTTGTCATCTAGTTAGTATAAATATTTAACATGCATCCTTCTCTTTAATTAGCCATTTTCTGTCCGAACATCATCAAACACAATTTTGTGTCTGTAAGGGTATTTTTACCATGTGAGGGCAAGGAATTTAATAGTCTTGTACAACTTCTTAGTACCCCTCTACGCACACACCGCAAACCCTCCCACTCCTAATCCTCTCCATCTCACCCCACCTTCTCTCCCAAAACACACAAACACACAATAAAGCTGAACAAATTTACTACCACTAATGAAATACAGTTGTGTTCAGCTATTCATTTATATTTAGTCATTTGCAATGTTGTATACAGATTAGAATAGAAGATGCTTATCTTCACTTAAATGTGAAACTGTACATTGTAGGGCAGTGTCTCTTGTTCTCTCTCTCTGTCTCTATATATGCATCTATTTGTGGTATTTTGTGAGGTTTGCATGACAATAACCTGTTGGTGTTACGTTTTATTTGGTCACCATTAGCCACACTGCACAATGGCAATGCAATGACGGCATTGCTCCATTTCAAGCGCATAGAGGTCCATTCTTGCTCATTACAACTAACATTTTGCCTGATTGGTTCCGTAATGTCACCTCACTTTGTGTTGTTCTTCATTCACTCTCTGCCTCTGACATAGCTACAGTAGTTGCAACCGAGTACGTGATATCGACCGATTGTTCAAGCACTAACACACATTCTTTTCACTGGCTGAACGGCCTCCTCCCTCCTTGCTCATCACTGCTATTCATTCACCTGTGGACTATAGCGGCTGTGTGAAGAATGTCACCTCTGTGCTTGCTTTGTAACTGCAGGTTGCTGGGGCTGCAGGAGCCCTCGGCCAGAAGGGAGAGAAGGGCGAGCCGGCTGTCATCGAGCCTGTAAGTGATATAATCATTTATCATTACAATTGTGAGAAATGATTGTGTTTACTGAGTAAGCTGTCAAACTTTTCTATCACTTTTAGTACAAATTGCAAATGATCTAAAACCAAGTGCAATTGACGTCCACTCCTGAACAGCAGTTTTACTTATTTCAAGACCCACTGGTCAAACACCCAAAACTTGCAGCAGAGTTTCCCCCCAAATTCGTCGACTTATCCTGAACCTGCTGTTGCACAGGACAGTGTTTGTGGTGTGAAACAATGTGTTTGTTTTTAAAGGGCATGCTGATTGAAGGACCACCAGGACCCCACGGCCCAGCTGTGAGTATCTTGTTAAAAAAGTGTTTTGCACCTGAGCGTAATTATACAACATTGTTGTCAGAATTTAATGAGCTTGCGGTTGGCGGTGTACTGACTGAGCTCTGTCTTTTTAGGGTCTTCCAGGTCCCTCAGGCCTACAAGGACCCCCAGGCCCCGCTGGAGATTCTGGTGACAGGGTGAGTTGTCATTTATGTCCCCAAACCAGCCACATTTTTTTCATGTGTTTATTCTGTTGAAAAATAACCAAACCAAACCAAATTACAATTGGAAGATCATTGATTCGGCTACTTCACGCAAGGCCTCTTACTGTACCTAGGTCAAATTATATTTGTGTAAGTTATATGTAAAAGTGTTCCAATCTGCTGCACTAACTCCTTACTTAGCTGCATATTGATTTAAATTAATGACACTCTGTTAGCTAATAGGCATTAATGAATGCTTGAGTGTCTATATATTTGTCACTTTATTGGTAAGGTGACCTGTAAGACAGTCTGCAAAAAAAAATGTCACATTCAAATATGTTTTGCTGCTGTACAGAACTATTTTAGAAAGCTTTTTTTTAATCATTGCCACATAAGATATGTTCTGGATTGGCAGGTGATGAATAAAATTGTACAATGGGACTCCTCATGTATCGCTCGCTTGAGCTCCACCTTGTCCATTATTTTCACTATTTTACTGCTCATGCATCATGGCACACTTTGATCATTGTGACATCAAAGATGTGACATGTGAGTGAGTTTTAACCCATCACACATCAATTATTATGGCCTCTTAAAGATTAGAAGAAGTGGAATGATATTTGGCCTGAGTGTCCCTTGGTAAGAGGTATCCATATTTAACGCTTTGCTCTTTAGACTCTCTGTTCCACAGACATGCAACACACACTTACACACACAAACATGGGCACCAGAATTAATGGAAAAGGATGTTGCTTTTGGACCGTAGACAGTAGCGTGGTTTACAGATGGACAGGCCTAGTCTATGTGTGCTGAAGGAGGAGGAACACATGTTGATCAAACTAACAAACAACACACCTCAAGCATTTACTACTTCATCTGTGTGTCCTCTCATGTGGTGGGTGTGTGTGCATGTGAAAGTTTGTGGCTGTGTTTGTATTTCCTTCTATATGACTGCCACTGTTTACAGTGTATGTAATGGCACAATTTAAGAGTCAAAACCATCAGGATCAGGTACATTTGAGGCAATATCACTGCATATGTATGTATATGTTTGTGCAGTCTGTCTATACTTTGTTGTTGTACCGTCTTACACTGTTGTCAGTGATTGTCAGTGATCTACATCATAAATTCTTCAAAATTCAAACCAGATGTAAATGTTATTACCTGAAAACCACAAAAAGTGTATCATTATGCGGGGCATGTGACAAAGCCAACAGGATAGGCAGTGAAGCAGCTTTTTATTTAAATCACATTAGTTGCTAATGTATCTATTTAGATATAATCATATATACATTACAAACATACAGTACAAGCAGCTACGTGATTTATATTTTTTAATAATCACTGAGGAGCCACCGGAGAAATAGGAATTCCAAATCTCTATCATGTTGTCCTTTTTAAATGTTTTTCTTCCGCATGCTACAGTTAATCTTCTAAAGTTGATCATTTTATAAATCTGGTGGTGTCTCTTCTGTATTGCAGGGTCCTCCTGGTCGTGCTGGTCTGCCTGGTGCTGATGGTTTGGCAGGGCCCCCTGGTACCATGCTGATGCTGCCAGTAAGTTTTCAGAATATCGCAACATAAGTACATACCAACTACCTTTTACACATCATTCCATATTTAGACCGATTTCCAGGGTGTTGAGTAGTGCAGACAAACAGAATGAGCAACTTTTTTAATTGTTGTGTGTGTTCAACAGTTCCGTTTTGGCGGGGACGGTGAGAAGGGTCCAGTGGTGTCGGCCCAAGAAGCCCAAGCCCAGGCCATCCTGTCCCAGGCCAGAGTAAGTAGAAAAGGCCCACAGTCTGTGGACAAACCCCCACCCCCGCTCTGCTCTCCACACACAGCTGTAGGGGTAAAGGAGGGGAAGGATAAAGGAGACAGTATTTTGGTGGGGAGGGGAGGAGGGAAACTGCATTTTGTTGGCCTTGCAAGGCTAAAAGGAGACATGCCAAGCAGGCTGAAGACCAACAACATAAAAAGGCCACTTTGAACAGATGGACAGACAGGAGAGACTGTTAAAAATACTTTAGGGGCTCTCGACCTGCGGGTGGGCTAAACCAACAGGTGTAGAAAATATCCCTGTGTATATGTGGGAGAGGAGGTGGGCGGGTAGAGGAAAAGAAAAAATCTGGGCTTCTGCACAATATCCCACATTAATTACACAGTCAGAGAGCACAGTGAACAGAGAGATTAAGTGTGGAAATAAATCTCTGAGTTTGCTGGACCATAAGACAACACAATAAGAAAGCAATTAGAGAATGATCCAGAAAAGGACCCCAAGGCATCGTATACATTACAATGAAATGTGGGGAAATTATTACATTATTGTCTTGCATACTTTGCTGTAAAGGATTACTTCTTCTTTTTTATCAACAAAAACTTTAAACACAAAAGATAGGATTTTTTTTTATAGTATGTTAGCAGAATGAGCAAGATAGAAAATTAAGAATACAAACTAGATATAATGATTAGAGATATGCATTGGGTGCATTTTTCAGTATACTCAATTTAAAGCTCTAGTGTGGCAAAATAAGATATATTGTAAAAAATAGAAAAAAGTAATGTTTTTGTAAATAGAAAATCAAAATATGTAATTGAAATTATGTAATATGATTTGTCTACTACTTCATAAAATGTGCATTGTTTTAATTAAAACAATGACACATTTAATAATAGTCTGACATTTTATTGGTTTGATTATAATCTGTCATGAAACAACATAACAATAACACTTGTCTTAGTAGAAATGAAGAAATCACAGATTCAACTCAGTGTGAAACATGAACATGCAAGATGAACCATGCAATAATATAAAATAGATAATGAAGTAAATAACAAGATATATAGATATAGCATATAAGAGAAACAAGGTGTAATGTATAAAATTGAAGCATGACATAGGGAAAAAATATACAAACGTGTACAAACACATAATATATGCTCTATGTACAGAACGTAGATTTTCTTGGATGGATATCCATATTTGTGGAATTTGACCTTGTTCTTTTCTGTGTTTGTGCCCTGCAGCTGGCTATGAGGGGACCCTCAGGGCCAATGGGTCTGACAGGAAGATCAGGGCCAGTGGTGAGTCTGCTTTTTTGTTTGTGCTTTTGTGATTGTTTGTAGGAATTTGGCAATTTCCTTTTCTTTTTTTTTCAGCACCTACTATTCATCCTACTATATGTGCATATGATAATTAAAGTTGTCATATGAAGACACAATATCAATTTGGATTAATAATATCACACTTGAAATGACTCAAAGCTTGATGGTATATGCTTTTTACCAATATTTCAGAAACAGTTTTGGAATTCAACGCTGATGACAGTTCTGCATTGTCTAAGAAAAATCATCTTAGTGTTTTCAGGACAAATGTATTGGCAGAGACCAGAAACAAGGTTGCTTGTTGTTGCATCAGTGGTTGGTGACTCAGTGGCCACACTGCCTGACTGTTAGGTGCTGCCAGCTGCCAAGAAAATTTCATCCTGTTGTTGGTCCTCCCCCTCCTGGGCTTGTTGATACACGATCTACTATTTATCTGCAGGAAAAGGCCCTGCAAAAGACACAAAGAAATCCCCTCTGTTAAATCTGCTCTTCTCAGGCTAAAAGCCAAGCTTCATGATCTGAAATAGTATGGCAATAAGTAGATAGAAAGATCAATGGATGGAAGAATGTGTGGCTTTTATCTGTATCTGTACCTCTCCAAAATGTTTCCCTTCTTAATTGATTACATGTTTAAAACCCTGCTTTTCAGGCATTCAAGCTATTTTGTGATTCTAAAATGTCTGTCTGTAATTGCCAAATCACCAGCTTTAAATACCTGTCTGCAGACAGATTACAGTATGTGCCCCAAATCTCTGCATAGACCAACAATCTAGCATTGCATTTTTAGACCCACGTACAGTAAATGCCAAAAGACAGCCAGTTGTGTTAATGTGTCTGCATGTTTTTAAACATTTAACACTATCAGGATAATTTCACATACCTTTTTAAAGCAGATTCTAATCATTTATATGCTAAAAACAAAACAAAAATGAACAGCAATGTTTGTGTCAGTTGCATATAATCCATTATTAAGAACAACTGACATATAGCTTGATAGAACTTAAAGGATTTTATTGTCTTTGACTGTCTTCACTTGACGTCCCAGGTAGTTCATGCATCTGTAGTAGCAGGAATGCGTGGATTCATTTTCCTTCAGATTAACACACAAAAACAATGTACATGTTGAGCTAAACATCGCCATCTGCTGTTTACTTTACGCTATTTCTTACTCCTCTGTCCTGCAGCAAACTGCATGTGTCACAGTTTGAATGAATAGTATTTAAGAGTGGTTTGTGTTCTCTCTCTTCAGGGTCTACCTGGTAATCTTGGACTCAAAGGTGAAGGCGGAGACCACGGTCCTCAGGTGAGTAGGGAGCGATGATCTGAATAATTCAGATAAAATATCCCTCACCAGTGACTGAAGGCCACTTCCCAGGCTATTAGTCCTTTGTCACTAAGTGGTCCTCATGTGTCTGTACAGGGTCCTCGTGGCATCCAGGGGCCGCAAGGACAACCTGGCAAAAGTGGCAAGAGGGTGAGTGAACTCAATGACCTGTCCACTCTCACTGTGCTGCGTGTGTGTGTGTGTGTGTGTGTGTGTGTGCTCACATGCCTGTGTTTGTTGTTGTCTGGCCGTTTGTACTGTGTGGTCACTGCTCAAACACTGAGAGGCTTATTCCAGACCAACAAACAATTGCTTGATATGTGCTTAAAGGCCTGCGCTGCCTCCAATCCTCGGATCAATGGCCAGGCAGTAAATCTGTCTGAAAATGCCCAAAAGGGAAAACTGGCTATGGTGTGGGACGCAATTAGTGTCACGGTGCAGTCCCTCTGCAGGGCCAAACGTCTTGATTACTAATAAACATAAACCAGTCATAAGCAAATTAGTAATGTAAGCTTGATTCATGGGTCAATTGTGAGCCATTAGTTGATTTTAATGTCACAAAATGTGATAAAAGAATAAGAAACTTCTGTGAGTGTAAATATGTAACCTCATCTATTGCTGTATTGGACTCATTTTTCTTGCATCCCCTTTTTCTGTCACTTCAAACGGGTAAAAAAAACAACAACTAATCAAGCAATTGAGGCGAGGAGGCAATAGTTTCAAAGGATTGTATAAACATCACTGCAACAGAAAATCTGAGTGGAATGAGAATAAGAAATATATTTCCTTTATTATTTTCACCAGTTATCATTTTGGAACTTCTACAATGTATTATACTGGCAGCAGACTTTATAGATGATTCACAGTCCTCCTTAGTTCAACCTCTTGATTGCTTAATTGATTTTTTTGTATATTGCTGTTGTGATATTTTGTCAACCAGTGATTTGTGTTAGTCAGCTCTACTGCCTGCCCTCCGGTGCCAACACTGTCTACTGCCTCAGGCATACTTAGTACAACACAAAAAAGATAACACAGTAAAACCACAAAACAACTTCTAATTATCTTAAACAGGATTTTCTAGAATTTCACAGGTGTTTTTGCCTAAACTCATCTTACTAACTGACTACTACAATACGTAAGTCTTTATGTATGTGTGTCATTTTTATGCTAATGTTTCTCAGGGCCGCTCCGGAGCTGACGGATCCCGTGGAATGCCTGGAGAGCCAGGCTCCAAGGTACCATATGCCGTCACACAACTTTTCATGTTTATGTAACTAACTACAAATGAAAAAATGATTTCCACAAAGCTTTGCTGTGAGCATGCTGCAGCTCATGATGACTTTGATGTGTGGTGATATTGTGTGGTCTGGTGACATCCTCTGTTGTGTTTCTCTACAGGGTGACAGAGGCTTTGATGGTCTGCCCGGACTGCCTGGTGAAAAAGGACACAGGGTGAGTACAGTATGGTAGCTGTCACCAGTTCAGTTTGTCAAAATCCTGTGGTAAAATATACAATTTTTGATGTTCTCAAAAACAGATGTTTAGTCCTTTACTGTTGCAGAGTCCACTGAAGTTTAATACCTGTGAGATTTGTCCATTGAGTGTAAGAATGAGGCAGATTTTGAAGGAATCCTCACGAACAACAGAGTAGTGTTTTGCCTGAGAAACAAACTCCTGTAGATGTTTTTAAGCTTATGAACAAAATACCATTTCTTCATTTGATAAGTCACAAAACTGGCATTAAAAGAAAATCTTTTAGTTATTGGGGATTTGTCTTCTTAGATTACTCTGATTTACTGAAGGGTCGGGTATCTTTTAGATGGCAAACGTTTCGGATGTAATGAAATATATTTGGCTACAGGCACCAGTCAGAGATCACGTTGAGTGACCTGAGGGGGGGGGGTGGTATATGTTTGTTTCATTTCACTAATGTACCTGCATTAGTAAGACTGACATAGAAAAATGTAATGACAGCATTGCACTGAAACCAGATAGCCATATTTTATGTATTCCAAGTTTGTAGAATGAGCCACAGTTCATAAAGCAGAGATCACTTCATTGTGGAGGGCAAGTATTTTTCTTTACTTTAGGGAGATAAACTCGCAAAAAAACATCATAATATATCAAATACAACAAACGATATATGACAAAACAAAAAAGGTTTCAAGTAACTAACAAAATCCACATCTGTAGAGCTGTATGATTGAAATGTATGAAGCATGGAATACAGCATAATATGAGTTTTCAAAATAAAAACAGCATAGCAGTCAGAATGATGCAGAATAGGTCCAGTATGAAAATATATTTGAGAAAAGCTGAAAGAAAAACAGTCTCACACATGTAACAAGAGCTGATTGGTTCCAGACACATTAAGGCGTGGTTGGTTCATAAAATGAATGAATTAACCCAAATCTGTCTCTTATTTTCTTTCTCTCTCTCTCTATCTCAGGGGGAGCTCGGGCCAATGGGACCCACAGGTGCCTCAGGAGAGGATGGACAGAGAGTAAGTACTTCCTCTTTTAACTAAAACCCTAAAGGATTTTTAGGAAACTTGCACTGAACTGAGGTGAAGCACTAACATATGCAGTTACATCAGCGGTGGTCATAGAGCTCAGCCCCTCAGGCAGCAGCAGCTGGGCGGAGATCAGCTGTGAAGGAGGAGGGTTTGTGTTTAACCTTTCCTCCCCCTGAAACTAACTACCCCACTCAACCCTCCACCCCCACCCCCCACCCCCAGGCGGTTACTACATTCAACAATGTTTGGTTAGGTTGAGATTAAGCCCTGGCTAATACAGGCTTTCGAGAGCTTACGATTATAGGTGGTGATAGATATTTAATGTTTCAATGCAAGATGCCAGTGTTTACCTCAGATTGTTGAAATTACAGAGCTTGAAACACTGAACTTCTCCAATGAAGACTGACTTATGTCTTTTTCTTCCCTTAGGGCGAGGACGGAGAGATCGGGCCCCGAGGATTAGCTGGCGAGAGTGTAAGGCTTGTCTGCTGTCGGTTTTGTTTCATCAGGCTATTCCAAAACATATGGGATTCCTACATGTTGCAACAAGATCCTCTTAAAGCTGATCTCTGATGTCTTTGACAAAAGTATTCCCCAGGAGGACACGATTGCTCTACTGGAAATCATTCAGCAGTGTTTTGAGAGTTGAATATAAGTCATTGCTTCTCATTGTTCATAGGGTCCTAGAGGTTTGCTTGGACCTCGTGGTTCTCCAGGACCCCCTGGATCTCCTGTACGTACCATCTACTTTACCATCCTTATCTCTGATATCATTTTCTGTATGATAAATCTGATATGAGGTATACATGGGGCTTTTCTGACTTGTCCTTCGCAGGGTGTTGCTGGAGTTGACGGGCCTTCGGGTTCCAAAGGAAACATGGTATGAACACAACTTACTCTTACTAAACTAACAAAAGATGTTGCTCTATCAGTTCCTAAGCCTGCAGAGTTTCAGACATTGTCTGAGCTGTACATGACTGTTTCTATGAGTTTGCACTGTCTAGGTTAGGCTGTTAAAATCCCTTTAGGATGCACAGCTGGAGGTCAAAGGTCATGCCTCAGAGGACCTGAGAAGGAGAGTAGTCTCTTCAAATGGATCAACAGATCAAATGATAAATTATGGTGCTGCCTTTTCTGGATATTACCAAATAAATACTGTATAATGACAGGCAAGGTTTGAAATGTACCACAGCTAATGAATAAAATGCTGGTTTAGGGTCAAACAGCTACCCTCAAGCCCTTGAATACATTTACAAAGCCGCCTACACATGATCGGCAGCTTTCCTATAGGGAGAGCGGTGCCGCCCGGCTAGGCGGAAGCACTACTGTTGGCTCGGTGCAATGCTTGAAATTGCCGGCGTGCGCTCAAAGTTAAAATTATTTCAACATTGACCTTAGTTGCCGCTGATCTTTCAGACAATGAGACAAAAGCTGAAACGGTTGTTGCCTAGAAACAGTGAAAGGCGTTCCTTGTGCACTTTTTGATGACACATTATGCCTTTGCTGCGCTTTGCCTTTGCGAGGCTCTGCACCCTAACATGGGGGTGAGCAAAGAGCAAATTTCTTATCATGTGAAGGCAGCTTCAATGAGCTGGATTGTATCTTAAAGTTTCATTGTGGCTGGTACAGTACCATGTACAATATTAAACATACATTTTGCCATTTGATTTATTATTTTTAGTTCAATTAGTTATTCAGAACAGTCTGTGTTTTTTATCTTATCTTATCTGGGACTGGGAGCAGCTAAAATGAAGCATGTTTACTTGCCATAGTGATTTATGCAGTAGGCAGAAGGTTGGATGGAACCCACCTGACTGTTGGCAATGACAATAATCTTTGTAATTCAGGTAGCAGTGTTTGGGACAGAGGATTACTCTGGAACTAGTGTTTGGTTTTGACAGCCTCCATCTTTTTTCAGGGACCACAAGGAGAACCAGGCCCACCCGGGCAGCAGGGAATCCCCGGAACACAGGTGAGTGAATCAATCATACACCCGAGACTCCTATGACAAAGGCACAGACAGAGTGTCAGTGTTGATGCATGCAGCATGATGTGTACATACAGAGAAGTGGCCACAGACACACTTGTTTTAGGCCTCACTGCTGTCTGTATCTTCCACCACAAACCCCACACGCAGAGAAAAGCAGATTTACTTCACACACACACGTGCACTCCCCACACACATTTCTCTCAAATATTTTTCCGGGGTTTATCTTGGGAAGGGGAATGTTTCGGGGTTGATCCAGTTGAAAGCATCTTATTCATGTTGGTGGAATTCCTGCAAAGCTGCCACACCTGTTGGAGCAAGCTTCAGTGCCTCAAATTACCCCTGCGACACACACACACACACACACACACACACACTGGTACACATCAGGTAGCCACCTAGAAACGTATACATGTGAACACATGCACAAATATTAAAGTTTAAGCAGTACCACAGGCATGCTAGATGCTAATATGCCTACACACACCCTCATTATGCAAACAACCACACCCACACACACACACACAAACGCACACACACACACACACACACACACAAAGCTGTACTTCTATACTTGTGGGGACACTCATTGACATAGTGCATTCCCTAGCTCCTTACCCTAACCCATCACCAGTAAATACAGCACGTAACCCCAACCCGTATCTTAACCTAAACCTAATTCTAACTTCAACCTTAAAACCAAGTCTGAACCCTCAAACAGGCCTTTGAAGGGACTGTTCGAAGGTGAGGACCGGACAACATTTTAATTTTCCAAAATGTCCTCACTCTCAAAGTCTAACTCACTTTCAAGGTCTAAAGCTCAAATTGGTTCTCACGAAGATAGCTGTAAAAGTACACACACACACACACACACACACACACACACACACACACACACACACACACACGCACACACACACACACACACACACACACACACACACGCACACAAAGGAACAAGCTTAACAATCCTACATTAGCTCAAATATTTACAACTCCAACAAACTCTTCAGTTTGTCCAGCGTGTGTGTGTGTGTGTGTGTGTGTGTGTGTGTTTGAGCATGCTTGTTGTTGCCGTAGCAACGGACTCTCATTTCTATGTGTCTCTGTCTCACAGGGTCTTCCTGGTCCTCAAGGTCCTATCGGACCACCTGGTGAAAAAGTATGTAACCTTTTTTTTTATTTTTCTGTGTAAAATGTACATACAAAATTGAAGCACAATAAGTATAACATAAAATAAAAAACGGACTCATGGTTTCAGGACCAAAAGATCATAGTGAATAGTAAGAAATTATTGATTAGCCAAACGATAATCAGCAATCTATATTTATTTGAAAACTGTTTTTTTTGTTTCAGGTTTAGGATGGAAAATATACTCCATATAATGTAGCTTTTTGATTAGGCTAAATTTAGCCTTTTCTTATTTGGTATCAACAATCCAACTATATAATTAGAATGGTTTAAACAAAATGTAGATGTTTTAGTTAAGTCAAGTCAATGTTATTTATAAAGCCCAAAATCAATAATCACTCATTTGAATTCTATCTATTCTACCAAACACAGCGGGTCATTGTGTCTTTTAACATTAAATATCGTTTAATCTGTTGATGCTTTTAAGCTTAATCTGAACATGTGTATTTAAACAAATGTGACTAGCCATGTTTAATCAGGGACAGTCTGCAAAAAGAAAGGTCTTAAAATGTTTTATGTTTTTTTGGAACCTGCAGACTCTCTGAATGAACTCTGCACTGTCACCTTTAGAGAATTCTGAAACTGGTTTATAACCTCTGATCTTTGACCTTTTTCTTTTCCCCTTACAGGGACCTCATGGCAGGTCGGGGTTGCCTGGATTACCTGGAGCTGATGGGCCTCCTGTGCGTGCTCTTATCACCTATATACGTACAAACAGTATATCAGTATTACACACACATAAACAGAAATACGACAACCCTTTACTCCACCAAATCCTCAGACACTGAGGTTGATACAGTACATACATATGGACATTCCTACAACTGTACATGATATAAAACCAGTTTAGAGTGAGCACAAGTTTTTTTTCTCAACACCAAGTTCAACCCACGATTCCCAACACAGAGTTGACCTGTGTATGACCCTTTTAAACCAGATCTGATGACCTCATCAAGCTGTTACATAATATATGGGTATGGGATGCAGGTCAGGTAGATGGTGACATTGTCTACTCTACAGCTGCCCTGCACTTTCAAACCATTTCCAGTATATGACTCACTGGACACCCCAGCTTATAGATGTAGAGCTTTGTGTAAATGTTATCAGTGGCCATCTTAAAGAGAACAGCCATGTTTATAAACAAACATTACATTAATTATATTAATTAATAGTTTTTATTTACTTTAAAGATCTCTCCATAACTCCAAATCCCCATCTAAAAACTTAACCAGAAGTATAAAAATGCATTTTAGACTGTAGAAGCAAAAAGTGTATAGACTGTGGATACACTGTTTTGATGGGTTTACCCTTTTGGCGTATGACACACACAGAGCCCTCTTGTGAAATACTGCAGAACTGTGCCTCGGAAACCTCTCAAGGCAAAAAAAAATATAAGAAATGTGCCTTTGAGTTTTGCTATTCTAAACCTGTAGAAGCTCTTGTCATTCCTCCTTTTCTGCCCTCGCTAGCAGAGGTGTGTAAATTCAAGAGGCAGGCAGCCCTTAGTTGCCCTCAGGCCCCAGAGCATCGTGATTTACAGCCTTCTGCCTCAAACTCACACCTCAAATTGGAGGTGCCAGGTGTTCACAGCTAAAGGTTTCCATATATATATATGTGTGTGTGTGTGTGTGTGTGAAGGTGTGTATCGAGCCATTTGTATGGGCTTGTCCACCTGCCCCATCACTCTGACACTACCAGTGTCCACCACACTATACTGGCTATAACCGTAACACACAGAACAAGCTCACTGACATGTCTTTCACATAGAGGACTGTGTTGTTGGTGTGTAGTTGTTGACCACGTTTTATCAGGATTCAACACTGCTTTGGTTTGATAAAGCATATACAGGTTACTCTGTGTGAAGGTCATCCCTTCGCTCTCATTCTCAGATATGTATATTTATTGCTTTGCCATGCCATCTAGAACAGCCTTTTAGGACAACACAAAGGTCTCCCCTCCCTGTAGATAATGATGGTAACGCAAATCCACATGCACTACACTTCTTGTTTGTTAAGATGCTTCAACTAGCTGAATAACATACATATATGTTCACACCATTCACTGTGTTGAGTGTTTCGTTTAAAAACAACATTGTATCAAACACTTTTAACCCCTTTTTGAATGCTTATTTTACAGGGTCATCCTGGTAAAGAGGGTCCACCTGGAGAGAAAGGAGCCCTGGTAGGTGTTTTTAAGAAGGAATTGAGTCATTTGGGTAATATGTTTATTTGCATGTGTGTGTGCGCTGCAGTGGAAAGAAAATGTCTTAGTGTTTTAAAAATGTTAATATAAAATGTACGGTAATTCATTTTCAATGTACTAAGAGAAAAGCCTGAGGCATGTAATCAAAAAAAGGACTACAGGATAACTTGACATGTTTGTCTAATCAAATTATTTTATTGTTTATTTATATTACTCACATTCAGAAGCATTGCATCGTTTCTTTTAGTTCTACTTAACCAATGAGGTTGTAAATTTTAACTAGCTAGTACAACAACAATACAAATGATAATAATGTGCTTAGCTATCAAAGGAAAATGGCATATATTTTTTTGACAATGCAAATAGTATGTTTTCATACTAGATAAAGTTTAAATTATAGAAGAAAAATATGCATTTTAGTGTCAGCTGATTGTAATTTAAACAAACCTTTCATAGTGACAGAAAACATTGCAATTTAAAGTTAGTTATTAGCATTGTTGTTTGCATTTGGATCAAGAAATACGTCTTCAGACTTCTGCCATGGATGAACAATAATGTTTAATAGTTAGTTTTATAAGCATTTTCTTTACATATGTTGATGAAATGTTTATCATTGGCCAGTTTCTGATACATTTCGTATTTCGATGTATTAGAAACCTAATTAATGACCTCAGAACAATGGATAACCTTTAGTTATATCATACAAAATCTTCTAAGTTACAGTAACTAGAGTAAATACCACCTGTATTTATAAGATAATGATGACATGCAGTGGCACATCCCATCTCTGAACACCTACAGTACATCTTCCACACTGTAAAGCATTTACTATGGTAACCATGCACTGTTTTCTACTCTCCAGGGTCCCTCAGGTCCACAGGGTCCTATTGGTTATCCTGGCCCTCGTGGTGTCAAGGTACGCTTTCAGTTTGATCATGCTGGCATTTGATTGACCAGTCTTATTCACTATTCCTCACCAGATAAGAAAGTCTTCCCTTTTATTATATTGTACATACTTATATTGTATTGTTTCCTGTTATATTTGTCATGCTTATGAATGTCTCTTTCCTGTCCAACAGGGTGCCGATGGTGTCCGTGGTCTCAAGGGGGGAAAGGGAGAGAAGGTATAAACTTCTTAAAATGCTAAATTATGTCCACATCATTTCTCAATATACCACCCAGGTTGTAGCCACTGAGCAGCCCAAACAGGTTATGAATCATACGGTGTATGTTAATATAATTACAAAATAAAATGTTGAGAGAGATTTCTGCAGTTCTGTCAACAAAGATAAAGTAAATATTCTCACCGATGATGACACTGGAAGCTATTTATTTCAGAAGCTGTGCTAAAAGGTGCTCTTCCAAATCCACAATATCACGGTGATCCCATTAAGATCTCAGTTGGAAGTGCTGTTTAAAAAGTTGAATCAACAGATTAAAGTTTAAACATGCTGTCCAAATTGACATGCAGTATGTCACAGTGTTTGTCTAAACTTCACTCACTTTGTGATGAAGGTGAAGAGAGGAAAATAAAGTTTGGGAACAGCCTGTGAATATATTCATGTCACAGATATTCTGTCTGTAACTGTGGCTGTCTACCTGCCCTCCCAACTTTGTTTTGGCTCTTTTGAGCTGGAGTGGACGGCTGCTGCAGCCTGAAAGTACCAGGCAGAGGTCAGCCGATAGCCATCTTCAGTGGAGACAGAGCCTTTCTCTGAGTGACCCTCAATCAGCTGTTGAATGTAAAGCTGTCGCGCTCGAGGCTTTTGCTTTCAAAGAACGCTGCAATCCATCTCAAGCACTTCTGAAGAGTGTGACTGTGTGCGTGGAGAATTTAAACCAAGCTGCCTTTTTAATATGCACAACATTTATTTAAGATCAATGCAGTTATGCTGCTGTATAAAATCCATTATCTATCTGAGGGGTGTTGTTCTCACTACAATGACAGGTATTCATATCACTTGGTTTTATTTATTTTTTGAATCATTGCATTATTTATACTGTAGCAAGAGATTCAAAAGCCAAACCTTGAGGAGAAAAGGTTTGTTATGAATAAAGGATGTGCTTTACCCCAGGTGTGTGTGTGTGTGTGTGTAAGTGTGAGCGTTTGTGCGTGTGCGTGTGTGTGTGTGTGAGTGTGAGCGTGTGTGTGTGTGTGTGTGTGGTCTTTGTGATGCGAGTTCCTGGCAACAGACATGCTCAGTGCTGAATTATGCATCAGATGGGGTTGAAAACATGGACAGGTGACAGACTAGAAAGAGGAAGTGTCAAAGAAAAGAGACAGAGGTCCACCTGAAGTGAATAGTGTCCTTCAGCGTCCATTTGATTATCTGAGACAATTTTGGTTCAATTGCAAAAATCACAAAATTGCTATTTGGTTTCAATGCACAAAATCTCTGAATGCTGAAAAGTGTTTCAAAATTCTTGTATCTGAGCATTAAACATATATTAATTTATTACATCGATATATCCCATAATGCCTAAAATCGGTTGGTGTAGGTTGTGCAGCTCAACAACTGAACAGTTCCTTGCATATGCTGTTCCACTATCTGGCCAACAGAGAGCAGCATCCATCCTGTGATCCACACAGTGAATATGAGCAGGCTGAATATTTAACAGAAAATATCAGGAGACTTAATAAGTTCCCCAGTGAAATGAAGAAAATAGTCCATTTCAAAGACTCTTAGTGGGAAATAAACAAATTCCTTGAATAACAATATAATGAAATAACCCAACAATTGCTGACAAATGGAATAACTTCTTTTTGTCTCATTTCAGGGTGAGGACGGTTTCCCAGGTTTCAAGGGAGACATGGGAATCAAAGGAGACCGGGTGAGAAGCATCATCCGTCATACAGATAACTTCTGACATGTCCAGTCAGATCTTTATTCTTCACATGGAGGTTCATCATTGTGACATTCTCTGTATGTGTTGGGTTGTAGGGTGAGTTTGGCATGCTTGGATCCCGAGGAGAGGATGGTCCCGAGGGTCCCAAAGGCCGATCTGGCCCTAACGGAGAGTCAGGTCCCCTCGGTCCTGCTGGAGAAAAGGTATGAGAAATCAATGACCAAGGATGTTGGAAAGCCAATACAAGAATCATGTGTTTTCAGCTCAGTTGTTTTCATTTTGTTGCTCTCATTGTGCGAAATTTGTGTCGCTGGGCTGACATCTTGCGCTGTTACTGTCTCTCAGGGTAAACTGGGCGTTCCAGGATTGCCAGGTTATCCAGGAAGACAAGGACCTAAGGTAACTTCACTCTCACCACAATAAGGGATGTTTTACTGTCTGCTCTGTTATCAGAACTGTGAAGGAATCAGAGCTATCAGAATACACCGGCATACCACAGCAGACCAAAACGTCCACACTGCACAGCCTGATGATTTCACATAAAATGGATTTACCATAAAAATAATTATTAGAAACTGTTCATAGTGAGAACACGTCGATTTTTAAGATGAACCCTTTTAGTGCAGAACCAGTAGGGCGTGACAGCCAAAGGAGATACGTGTTACCTGCATTCCTGGGGAGCAGGAGGACTTTAGTGCCGATCATTTATGCAATACACCCTACTTTGATAAAGCAATATTTTAAAAGTGACAGTTCTGGTAATGAAGCATACCTAATATTATTTTTAAAGATGGCACCTGTTGAAATGTTGGTACCACTTTGTTTGTTTCAACATCCTTATAAGTAGTAACTAATGGTTTTCTTAATTGGCAATGCATCATTCAATTATTTATAGATCACTTATGTGCCATTACTCAGAACAACTTTTGAGTTGTCAGGTTGTAAGAAAAAAAATCCTTTGGCTCGTTTTTATCCTCCTCCAGCGTGACACTTTAGCTCATCAATTAATGAGAAAGACTCCTCCAATGGACTGTTACACCACTTACCTTCTGGGATGGTGCTGCACAGCATTTTGATCAAAATACATTTATTAACAGCATGTTAACATTTTAACTACAGACTTAATGTCTTATTAGAAAGCGAGAAACTAACAAGCATTACCAATATTTATTATTATCAACAGATAAAGGAATATTTCACAACCGGGGCACTCAAAAACGTCATCTGAGTAATTCATTATAACTGATCTGTGAATCATTGTTAAATCATTTATTAACCATTCTTAAAGTAAGTGTAAACTAATGAGACTCTCAATGCAGCAGTTTGCTCTAGTGTTTCTTGAAATTAAGACATAAACACGGTTTCTCTCTGCCCTCCCCCGCCCCAAAAAACTGTGATTGTGCTGGAAGAACAGTGCCCTCTTCTGCTCTTTGCTGTAAAGCAATGCTGCAGATTTCCTGCCAACATGTCTGACACGGTAGCACACACTGTAAAAATGTGGTTTAGTGTAGACAGTTTGATAAATGATGGTCTCATTCTTGTCTCATTGGAATCGTACCAGTGCCTTGCAGTTTATGCTGAAATAATTCAGTGATGTTAAAAACTACCATTTTGGTACATTACTTTTAAAAGTTTTTAAAAACAATCTTTCCTTCTATGAAATTGTTAATCAGAATCGACCAGAACATAGTATAAACTATTGATAATTTAGATCATTGTAACAGCTGATGGCATTTATTACAGGCGCAGTATCATAAAAGATTATTTTAACCGCATTCACCTTACACTTGCTTATTCCTCACATCATATCATCACACCTGCTGCACACCATCCTCTCCACACATGGATTCAATGGTTACCTACAGTATTGTATATGTCTGATGATCCTATAGAAGCAGTAAGTGTCCGTCTAAGTGAGCATGAGTGGATGTTGAGTGGCGCTACCAGCTGTGATTCATGTCTAAGGACTGTCCATGGGACTCACAGCCATGGTGTACTGTTTATTGTAGCAGGTGTTTGTACTTCATCAGAATAATAAAAATAAAAAAAAAGAAGTATTCTAGCCCCTTGGGTGTTTTTATACTGATGGTTACACTCTAAAGTCAGAGGTTGTTAGACCTGCAACACGCTCCAGAATGAGTATTTTAATAATGAGCAAAAGCAAAAAATATTTGATTTTGAATTTACAAACTTTAGATGTTTCTGTGTGGTTCAGACTGCCAGAGGGTGTCTGACACATGATGAACTAAATTAATTAGTAAATCAAAGTTTGACAAGATTTTATAGAGACAATAGCTCATTAGATATGAGTTATTAGACATAACCGAGCAGCAGTTTGGAGGAAGTCATGTTTTGTTATTGACTGAATTTGTATTGAATGTCCCCAATGCAACGTGTGGCGAGAGAATGGGTAAGCTGCTCTTTAATCCCCCGTTCACAGAGTCTGACTAAAGAAAAAAAATCACGTCACCTTGTCTTGTGTTATTTACAGAGGTCTTGTGCTAAGCCTTTTGTTTTAAAGTCCTCCTCTCTTTGTGTATGTATGTATGTGTGCGTGTGTGTTCCCCACATAATCTTATAAGTTTAGAGAATTCGCCTGAGAAACTTTGTCTACTCTGCCAGCTTGATAAACACTATAGAGATACCGGAGTGGGGAGAGTTTGTGAATTTGATATGCTCTCTTGGGAAGGCAGCAAATGTTATTTTTATGTAAAACTTTCACTTCACAGGAATATTGAGAATGTGTTTTACAATTTAAAAATGTTCATTGCATTAAATAGTGTTGTTCAACCCAACTGAAGTTTAGTTTTTTAACAAATCTGGAAGAAACAAAGTGTTCAGGTCATGGAAGTGATCAGTTTTACATTTCAAAAGTCATGGAATTTGAAATGAGGGCCATGGTGTTACCCGTATGAAACTACAGCGTGTCAGTGAAGATGATATCTAACAACAGTGCAGATAAATACAGGGTGAGCCCTCATTATCATGCATGCCCTGACCCATCCAGCATCTCTCTTGTTTCCCCTCCGTGATACCTCCCTCTCCTGTTGACAGGGCTCGAGCGGTTTCCCCGGGTTCCCTGGAGCTAACGGCGAGAAAGGAGCCAGGGTAAGGAAACACACTCACTCACTGAGTACACACACTTTGTCTGTTTGTGTATGAAAATCACCACGCCATCATATCCCAGCACAAAAGAAAATTGATTCCTATTATAAAGGCATCTGTATGGTGACTTGGCAGAAAAAAATAACAGCAGCAAAATCAATGTTGGGGAGAGAACAAAAGACGTGAAGACAATCGTGCTTTCATTGAGCCCCTCTCCCCCGTCTCTAGGCTGGAAAAAAACAAGTTGCTCTTACACAATTTTGAGAATTGCTGAGAAAGAGTGCATGGTGCAGGTTTTACTTTCAACAGTTAACTATGAAAATGAAGCCAAAATGTTCCTGGCTTATATTAATGCACCTTAATAAAAACTGTTGATTCATGGAGGGAGTGATAGAAAACGTATCCATATCAAATGAATGTATATAAAGTGGTGGTCAAAGATGAGCTATTTTCTTTGTTGAGTACATCAGAATCATTTAATGGACACTTTGAAGTACATTATCTCACTTATACCGAGGCTACCTGCCAAAATCAAACACTCAATGCTCTTTCCACTCAAATGTAATTTTGTCAACTTAAAGCCAGAGAGACATTTCAAGCTATTGTAGAAATACTGCTGCATTTGTTGGCAGGCTGTTTCTGCTGCTTTAGTCAGCCAAACGGTGGAGTTAATATTACTTAGCCAATTCTTTGTTGTCATTCAAGAAGTGCATATTGTAGCTATAATCACACAACTCTCTGTACTCCTTTTACCTAATATCTAACAAAGACATTAGTGGTCAAGCTCACTTTTTTTTCAAGATTTCATTGATAGATTCGTGCATGTAAGATGCATCTCAATGCACTGAAACATCAGGCAAATGTCATTTAACTCAGCAACTGTTTAATTTATCTCTTAAAATGAAGGAATCTGAGGCTACTCATGTAGAATAGGAAACAAATTGTCTGTTTGGCATTGCAGAAGTGATTTGAGCCCTTTTCTGTAGGACAGATGTCAGAAGGGGGTTAAGTAAGGGATAATGTGCAGTGGGCTGGTCATTGTTGTGAAATAAACCCCTTCAGGGTGATGCCCTGTCGAGCTCGCTGTACATTATCCCGCTTATTACACGGCTACTTACTTAAGAAAATGATAATTTGCCACAAAAATGGTCCGCCAGAGTCCGACATCAGAACTGCGCCCATAGCAACGGTCTGCTATAAAAATAGTAACAGATCGTAGAACGATTAACTAATCCGAATCGAGTACTCAACAAAGCTGTGTAATAATGTTGAATAACAGGAAGTATGTGGAAGTGCCTAAAATGTTTTGCCTTTGGTTATCTAACAGGGCATCGCCGGCAAATCTGGTCCAAGAGGACAGAGAGGTCCAACGGTATGTCTTTTTCACAAACTACTGTATTTAAATGCTGTAAAATCATCTTGTATCTATTCTAACAGGTTTAGCATTTGACATCTTTAACTTAAACTACTGTAGCTTGTACACAGTATTACCAGGCGTTCTGTTTGACTCTTGAGTTTTTCCTCTCTCCCTGTAGGGTCCTCGTGGGGGTCGAGGAGCCAGAGGTCCAACAGGAAAACCCGGTGCCAAGGTACACCAGCTATACCAATCACCATTTTAGTCTTTTTTTACTGGGTACTCTACAGTATCAAGCAGGGATGAAACTTGACCAATAAAAACAATGGTAGATTTGTGCTACTGCTCCCATCATAAAAAACATATAGCTAAATATTAACTGATGATGATTTGTTGTTGTGTGTTGCAGGGCACAGCAGGACACGACGGCCCACCAGGCGGTCCCGGTGAGAGAGTAAGTCTATGATATTGTCTCAAGACATTCAGTGTCATCCACCTCCAGTATGAGTTATTGTAAAGTTTAAGGCCTTCATATCAATTGATTCTATTTGTTTAATCTAAGAGGTAGTCAGGATTGACCTTCAAATCTTGTCAAACTGCTCAAACCCAGTTATTCACAATCGATGACTCTTTGCTGGTAAAGCTTTTATGAATATGTGTTTGTGTCTTCCATTTCATCAACATAACCTGTTCCTTTGTTCAATGAAGTCTTCCTTGCCCCAAAAGAAATGAACAAGTTTACTGGTTAGGGCAACCTAGACGACGCACTGGACACATACTGCCATTTAATACCATGTTCCTGTTCCTACCTTCATCTAACAGACAGCAGCATTTCAGTTTATACAAATCCCTTTTCTTTCCCATTGGTTCTCAGAGTAGCAATAAAGTACATTTCTCATTTACAGTGTTTTAAACTGATGCTCCATTAAAAAAAATAAAAGAACATTGTCCAGATCTAGATTTATAGGATTTTTTATTGAGTAATGAGTTGGTTGTAGGTGGCAAATTAAGCAGCAAAGTTAACAATCTCTGCATTTGCTTCACAATAAAAGCCTCCCAGCAGTGCCACCGTATTTAATACCTTTCATTAGATTTTGTTAGATTACCAGTGGTGTTTTAGTTGCTGTGTAACAAAGAAAATGTGAAACATTGATTGGAATCTAGTGAAGTCTAAAGAAGGCATGAAAAAAGAAAGGCAGCTGCAGCATTGACATTTTCCTACAACACTACAGGGGGAGAAATGGACTTTATTACAACTCTGACAGAGCACGATGAAAACAGAGCCTCCACTCTGTTAGATCAAGGTCTTGCTTTCCACTTGAACTACACAGCTAGTACACAACTTACTCATTCTGCCTCATTAAATAGTCACATTATATTTTCAATGTCACACTGGAGTGTGAATCATGAGCATCATTTAATAAAGTTTAAGCATCCACTAAGGCCACTAGTTTTACTACAGTAATACTCAACTGTGAAGCTGCAGTTTAGTGCTTGGGTTGGTAAGAATTGCCTTCAGGACTTCCCAACAAAATAGCTTTCACTGTTTCAGAACACTGTTGAAGTAGATGTTGATTGGCAGCTTTTGACTTTAGAAATACATTATTCTACAGTATGTGGGTGGAGTGCGGATTCAAAGTGGTGAAATTCCAGCTGGACAAACTATAATGTTGTGAACTGTATAGTGTTTATGTGTATAGTGTATAGAGTGCTCCAGGGAAGACGTATTTTTGTAGGCCAACCAAGAAGTTAGCATCACCTTGGTCCCCTCGAAAAAAAGCCAGTGAGATTTTTCCATTAGGTTTTGGATTAATGCAGAAAATAAGCTCTGTGGCAAAGAAACATTATGATACTTACATGTTTTGTTCAGCAAGATAATCTCCATAAATTAACTTTTATGATTTTTGAAGTGTAAATGCAATCGCCAGAAGTAAAAAGTTAACATTAGGCTATAATCAAACTATACCAGGCATGATGACGTAATGTCTCATTTAGCCACTTGTTGTTTTTTAAGACACCTAAGGGCTTCACAACTCAGGAGCGGGGTATTTATTGATGTATTTTATGTTGTAGAACAAAACGTTAAAATCTCTTAAGCTTGTGTTAACCACAAACCTTATTTCAGGCATCTAACTAAAAACCAATTAAAAAAACTCATTAACATCCAGACGTAAACTGATGGATAAATATGATTTAAAGATAAACTTATATTACCAAGTCAGCTTTGAGGCATGTTTATATTAGAATGCAAAAAGATTAACTCAATTTGCACTGGATATTTTATATGTCAATTATATTTAATATCCCTACATCCCCAACCTTTATGTTACTTCAACAATAAACTGTAAAGTAACTTTCCAAAAACACATTTTCACTTCATCAACACATTTTTTCGACACACAACTTGTGAATATGTGACATCTCTGTCAGCCTCATTGTGTAAGTGACCTCCTTTTCCTCACATTGCAGACTCTCACCGTTTGTGTGCTGACGTGGGTCCCACTTTCCTCTCTTCATTTGTCTCTTTTTTCACTAGTGTGCTATATTTCCGCTCCTCTCATCCATGATTACATGATTAAATATACCAATCAAATAAATGTGCTCTTCAATTTTGGGGGGTACATACAGTGAATAAACTATATAATTAAATATGAATCAAACATCCAATTGGCTGTCACAACACTTATGTCACAACCAGTTTTGTGAGCTGATCAATATACCTAACTTTGTATAGTGAGGGAAATGATATGTTAGGATATAATATGATAATTATCTATATATATATGGCTTCAGCTAAAGCCTTCAGTGGAATATAAACTTAATTTTAAAAAACCTCCCTATTCTCTGGCTCATACAGTATAATATTATTACCTTTTCCCTGCAATATGACTGTTTGGCATTTGACAGGACCTTATTTTACTAAGCAGTTTATTCACTCAGAATCTGTTTCTTTAAATATTCCACCCCAGAAATGCTCCTTTTTATCACACAGTATATCACCACTCAAACATTACATTACATTCTAAGATTAAGCCGAGTTGGACCACTAAATTATCACAAGTGTGACCAAAAGCTTTCTGAAGCATTTTGCCACTCCATTGTGCTCCCTACAGTGATCTGGTGAACAATGACTCACCTGACAGCAATCATTTTAGATAACTTTTTACACTGAATAGCTTTAATTTGCTTTCTCCAGCTGCTCTGGAAACAGTCATATGTCCACATGATATCCTTCCAACTTTTAATCCTGTTACGTTTTCTTTTTGCATAATGCAGTAAGCCTCTGCATTTCTCATTAATCTGACTGTTTGTTTGTCTACTGCAGGGGCCTCAAGGACCTCAGGGACCAGTGGGCTTCTCTGGACCAAAGGGCCCCCCTGTAAGTATTTCTCCTTCCTGCACACTATGCATCTCAATGTCCTGTAAAACAAACAGTACGGCTGTGTGGTTCGCCGCTTGTTCCTGATGTTCAGTGTCTACTTTCCTCTTCCTACTGTCTCGGTGGCAAATTAGCCTAGTTTGCAAACATTATAAATCCGAATTGATTCAATTTGAGGAGTTCATGGAGTGCGGTAACACATAGCAATATCCCTAATTCTGTGCAGGGATCATTAGTCTAACTGTTACTGAAGCAGAACCCATTCTCTCACTCCCCAGTCCAGGCAGGAGACAAGTGGTAATTTCCACCTATCGATTCAGGTTAGATTCATAGCTGGCTCTTCGCCCTCAACCAGTCATTTTGTTCCTTTCAACAGAACCTGTTATTTTTTCATCAGTGTTCCAGTAGTCTAACTACAACTTTGCCAGTCTGAAAATGATGTTTATAATTATATATTGTGCCTACAAAGCATTTACACAATACTGCAATAATAACATAATTGCTTGGAAAATTTTACTTTTATTCCGATGATAGGGCCAATTTCATAGAGCCATTATTCACTTCAGATGTGAATGTGATTATGATGAATGTTCTCGGTTACCTATTAAGTGTGTATCTTGATTTCTACCTAACAGGGACCACCTGGAAAGGACGGGCTGCCCGGACACCCTGGTCAGCGTGGAGAGACGGTGAGTCCTAAAGACGCAATATCCTGTTTGAGCTTTCAGCTGTGTGGCCCCGGTAAGCCTATAACTTCCTGCTGATTGTAGAAACGGAAGACCTCACATCAAGCTCAATATAACATAATATCTCACACTTGGATGGATTTGGCATATATCCACTGCAAGAGCTAACACAAGACTGTGACACCTGATAACTTTTCAGTTTTTCAGACGTGTTTAATCAAGAATCTCCTCTCAGTCTAATCTTGTTTTAATCCAGCAAAAATTACTTTTGTTGTGTTAATGGATGGTACTCAGTTACCAACGAGAGCTGTTTAGCTCCCATTCTTTTAAATTGCCTTTCGATTGAAGGACAGATCTGATCCTCCCAATCAGTGAGCTGCACTTCAATTGTATCCCCCCACTCTTCCTCCTCCACATCTTATCTCTGTTGCTCTTGTATGCAGCGGATTACAATCAGCGATACAACATCTCAGTGGGATGCCAAAGGGGCGGACATGTCTCTTAAAACGAAACTCTCAAGACAAAGCCCTTGTGAACATTGTCTGAGTCCGCTTGTCTCGTCTCTATTTACACTCACCGCATTCTGTCTGAGTAAATCCACGTGGCTCAGACTCCTCTCTCATAGCGATGGACACCAGGGAGCTGGGGACCATCCTTTTCTGATGCACCTTCTTACTTGTTACTCAAGTTTACAAATATGCAATGGAAGGATGCTGAACTTAGATCGTCCATTGGCAACAACGTGTCCTGCTTTAAAATAACTGAGCAGTAATACTGTAACTGAGGTATAACAAAACCAGCAGACATAAAATGTGTTGCAGCAGAATGGAACAGTGGTTCATGAGCTTAATGAGAAATGGCTGTACTAAATCTGCACTGAAGATGTATTGATGCATAGATGGCGTACCCCATGGGACATAAGATTTATCTACCAATAAACAAAAACAAAGCAAAGTTTGACTTGATCACATCTAGTTGCAATCCCCTGCTCTCTACTTTGATTCCTCCGTACTTGGTATGCATCAGTGCACCTTGGTTTGACGAGACTCAGAGGCCAATAAATTCTACTAAAAGCTTGACAGATCATCGCCTCCATCATTAAAGCTTCCCTTTCCGCCTGCCTCTTTCCTATAGATAACGTAATACACCACACATGAGTGCTTCCCTGCCTTTGCTGCGATCCAAGCTACACCGATAGAGTCTTCATTAAGGTGTTTATGGCTGTAGATTTATGCGCTGATGAACATGCTCCACAAGCATCTAATATGAGAATAGATCACGGCGATAAGGATGCTCATAGGCGCCCATTCCCGGCAACACAAGTTGCATTTTGAGGAAGTACAAATAAAGATTTGAGTCGGTGTCTCTGAATCAGGGCCGATGCTGTAACAGCTTGGCCTGAGGGTTTCCGTTGAATAATACATCACCATAAATCACAACGCAGTGATCAATAGGCCTGGAGTCATAAGTCAGCCAGGATCGCCCTTCTAAGAGCTCGGGTTTGAAAACTTTGTTTGGTTGTAGGGTAATAAGTTGCAATTGAAAGGATTTATAACTGCAATACCTCAGTGATGTTATGTATGGAGTGTGATGACTGAGGGTTTCAAGATCAAATGGAAATAAGTGGAAAAGTCAAAGTCAGTGTGCACCCGCCACTCTGCCCTTGGAGTTTGTTGCGTTGGCTTTATACTAATCACTCCCTGGCATTAATAGAGTTTTACTGGTTCACTCATGCCATTCAGTCTTAAAACATTACATGTTTACATCTGGGAATACACCAGCATTCACAAGTCAGATATAGATGGCAGATATGTCTCTATTAGATTATTAAATATATGTGAAAGATACCAGCTATTCTTTATCTTCCCACTCCAGCTGTATTAATTCCCTTGATAGCTGGCTTCTCTGCATCACACTGGGTTAATAT